>NC_138198.1:91042035-91263824 GCF_964194105.1 Spermophilus citellus
CTTCAAGGTCCTGAAAAATGTATCAGGTGATTATTACCTTCATTACCCATATTTCAGAGGTGTTATCTATAGTAAAACTATGGGTATGTGACCCCTTAAGATTGGTGGTAAAAGCAAGTAACTGAAAGTAAATGAAAGTGGAGGATTTATTCAGATTTTCCCCTTGGTTTCAATATTGGAGATATGGTGCTAATTTCAAATGACAATGTATATTATAATTTCTGTATTAATTTGCTCTAGATTATATAATGTATTCTGCCACAGAGTCATCCTAGATAACCAAATAAAATTGGCTAAACCAGGTAACCAGGTAAAATGAAGAAATTGTTTAATTCTTATATCCAGTATGTTTGGATATACTTCTAAGCATATTTAATTCTATCCCTTTGAAACATATATTTTAAAAATATAATATATACTATACATACATATATATATATTTTGGGGGGGGATACTGAAGATTGAACCCAGGGGTACATTACCACTGAATCAAGTGGTAATTTTTTTATTTTGAGAGAGTTTCAATGCTAGGGGTTGGGCTAAGTGCTGAGGCAGGAATCAAATTTGTGATACTCCTGCTTTAGTCTCCCAATTTGCTGCATGTTCCACTGTTTCTGTCAAAACATTCTTAATAATGTATGCAAGAAGGTTAAAGGTTGGGGTTTTTTTGGATCAAACCTCAGTGCTTCATGTGTGCTAGGCAAGCGATCTACCACTGAACTACAAGCCCAGCCCCAGATTAAAGTCTTATATGCAGAGTTATAGTGCCTTTTGAGAATATTTCAAAGGTAGGTTTTCCAGAAAATTTGGTCTTGCAGCATGCTGTTTTTTAACTACTTTAAAAAGAAAAAAAAATACTTTCTAATTAAAAAAAACAAAGTTATCAAATTCTTAGAAACAGAAGGTTGAATTGTGGTTGCCAAAGCTGCTACAAGGAAGGAAAGCAGAATTGTTGTCTAATAGGTATAGAGTTTCAGTTCAGTAACATGAGAAGTTTCTAGAGCTTGTTGTACCACAAGGTGAATGTAAATAATTGCCACGTTGGGGAAAAGGTGTGACTTATACAGTCCAGGGAGAGAAATAAAGAATGTCCACATGCTTCTGCCCTACTCAATGCTTTATTCACTCAAATCCCTCAATATAATTTCACTCTATAGGTTCTTAATCAAGAAAACAACAATCCTTAATGCTAGGCACTGCAATTGATATAATCAATTCACAACAAACAATTCTAGATTAATTAATTCTAAGCACTTTGAGCACACTTAATCATGACAGGCTAGTGACAGACATTCCCTCTGCATGCTAAGCTCAAGTGTCAGATCAAAAGTCTCAAGCCTTAAGCTTTAAGTCCAGCAGATGCACATTCATTCAGACCATGGTGATCAGATAAGGAACCAAGGCAGGCTTCTCCTGGGGTGGAGGTGATGGCTGGTGGAGGAGAGGGTCAGAGGGAAAAATTGCGGCTGTCACTAAGGTCAAGATGTGGCTGTAGAGTTTGAGAGTGGTGAGGAAGATGCAGAGGATCAGCAAATGATGAACAGTGTTGGGATGTCAGTCCAGGTCCTCATCAGGTTCTCAGCGTGAGAGCACCAGTATCTGCTGGCTGAATGTCTGTTCTTTTGCTCTATTATTTATACCAAATTTTGGGGCTTTTGACCTCCCTTTCAATGCCACCAGATTTCTCAGTGACATCATTTACCCTGGGGTTAAAACATCTGGTCTGGAGTTTATCAGGGTGGGGAGAAGTGACTTGTTTGTGCCTGAGGGCCATACTGGAGGGCCCCTTAGGTGTGCCTGGTAAGACTGCAGGTTTCAAACTGGAGTTTTTAAAATGGAGTTGCTTAGGCTCAGGCCTAAGGCCATCCTTACAATAATACTACTGTGCTGTGCACTTAAAAATGACCAAAATGGTAAATTTCATGTTATGTGGCTTTTTAACCACAATTTAAAAAAAAAAAAACAAAACTACAAATAAAAAATATCTTAGGCCAAATACCTTGGTATATATGTACATTTCAGTGATACCCAGTTTCGGAAATTATAATTGTCAGTGAAATTTAGGAAAGAAGAAATGTCATCTTACTGGCAAAGCTCTTGAGGTTTTAAAAATAAAGACTTAAATATAGAGACTGAGGAACACTACTCCCTGTTTCTAGTTTTTTTTTTTTTTTTAAAGAGAGAGTGAGTGAGTAGAGAGAGAGAGAGAGAGAGAGAGAGAGAGAATTTTAATATTTATTTTTTAGTTTTCGGCGGATACAACATCTTTGTTTTTTTTATATGTGGTGCTGAGGATTGAACCCGGGCCGCACGCGTGCCAGGTGAGCGAGCTACCGCTTGAGCCACATCCCCAGCCCCCTGTTTCTAGTTTTTCACCCACTGTTCTCTTCAGACTTTTTTTCTTTTTAACCATAGGCTGATTTTTTTTTCTCTTTTTGAAATTGGAGTATTATAAATATACATAATGATGAGATTCATTGTTACATACTCAGACCTGCACACAATATAACAATTTAACTTGGCCAATAGCATTCCCCCTTTCCCTCCATGAAGACTTTCTGATAAAGCTCAAAATACACAGCCTTGTTTGCTTTCTTCCCTCTCCCATTTTAAGGGGTTGTGCTGTCTTTGGGTATTTACTGGTTTGAGCTGCCAGTCAGAGTAGTGTCACCTCCAATTTAACTTAAGTACATCTTTCGGGCCCTTTCACCGATAGAGTCAGATTCTAAGGTCCTGGGAGTTAGGGTTTTGCCATGTGAATTGACAGGTGCAGGCACTATACAGCCTACAATTTCTATTATAGTTAAAATTTGTATTTATTTATTGATTTTGTGTGTGTGTGTGTGTGGTGGTGGGGATCAAACCTGGGGCCTTACATGTGCTAAGTAAGCACTGAACCACATGTTGGTAAAGATGGCGCCCAGAGCGCTTCTCTTCCAGGAGCTTAGGTCCATGATGCACTGAATGGCGCGCGAACCATCACCTCCAATCCCTGTGAATAGCTCGAACTTTGAATGGTGCACCTCCGATCCCTGAAGTGGCTCGAACTCTCAGCCAATGAAGAAGTAGCAGCCCACTCACCTTGCTCCTCCTCATCCTGAGTTAAGCCCATAAATATCAACACCCTGTTCATGTTCACTCTCTTGCTCTCCCTCTCTCTCTTACTCTTCCCTCTCTCTCCCCCTCTTCTCTCTCTCTCTCCCCCTCTCCTCTCTCTCTCCCCCTCTCCCCTCTTCGCTTCTGCGACTGGCCACTATAGTCCTGCTAATAAAATCAAGTAAACGGTTGTTTTGGCTTGTTGAGTTTATGGAGCTTTTCCACCGTTCTTTACACCACTGAATTACATCCCCAGCCCTATTTTAAAATTATTTTTTTTCTTAATTTTATTTTATTTTGACACAGGGTCTTGCTGTGTTGCCCAGACTAACCTTGAACTCCTGAGCTCCAGCGATCCTCCTGCCTCACCCTCCTGAACAGCTCAGATTAGATGCATAGCATTGCTCCTGGCTAAAATTCTTTGTATTTTCTCTGTTCAAATTATTCCATGGACTGTCTCTCATGATTAGACCAGACTGATAAATCAATTTGTGTTGCTTTTTCCCAATTACCTTAAATAAAATGCAATAAGAACTTTATACTCTCCTACTGAGATTTTCTTGGAAGTGCATAGAGAATGCTGAGGTTCAGGTCAAGAAGGTAATTATTTGTTGGACTGAAGGACAGAAGTCAGTTTTTTCGATTTACTTCCGTTTCTGTTTCATAAGTTAGAAATGCTGACTAGGAAAGTGTAAGAGCCTGGCTGGCATCTGCAAGAGGAAAGAATGAGTGCAACAGAGGGCTTGGGGAATCCCAATTCTCTGAGCCATTCCAGAGTGACTCATATTGGCTTTCTTCCTGACAAAAGATACATCACTGCCATTTTAAAGTACACTGGACTGGAATCCAGTTTGAGGGCAATGGTGAGCCTTTAGAGTTTAGCAAAGAAGAGCTCTCTGCCAGCCCAGTCAGCTTTCTTCATCCACATCTTCATTTCCTGAGATAAACTTTGTCCAGCAGAGTACCCTGTGCTTCCCCAGAGTAACTGCTAAAACACAGAAATCCCCTTGGTGTTGGCTAGCCTTCAATATTTAGTTCAGTAGTCCTTCAGGCCTGACAAAGTTTTTGGTATTTGTTTTTGGGAAGTTCCACTAAAATGAAACTAATAGTTTTATTTATAATAGGGCTGTGATTCATGAAAACTAATGTTCCTTAGAGTACCTCAGGTCTCATTTCCAAACTCTGATACCTTAAAAAAAAAAAAAAGAAAAAAAAAAAGAAAAAAGAAAAAAAAGGAAATGGAAATGCAGGGCTAGGGGTATAACTTAATGAGAGAGAGAGCATATGCCTGGTGTGTGCAAGGCCTTGGGCTTGGATCCTCAGCCACAAAAAAAAAAAAAAAAAAAAAAGAAAGAAAGGAAGGAAGGAAGGAAGAAAAGGGTTACATATGAAATATACCCCTCCTGCTACAATTTAAATTTAAATCTAAAATGTTCCCCCAAAACCCATGTATTAAATGCTTAGTCCTCAATTTGGCACTATTGGGAGGAATCTTTTAAGAAGTGGGGCCTATTGGGAAATCTTCTGACCTTTGGGGACCTGACCTTGAAGCAAAGTGGTGGAACCATGTCCCTTTCTTTTTCTCTCTTCTGCTTCCCAGCTGTAACAAGGTGAGTGGCTTGTTCTACCCATGTGCCCTCACTGAGATGTGCTGTTTCACCAAGACTGATTGGCCCAAAAGCAATAGGGTCAACTGCATGAACTGGAACCTTTAAAACTGTGAGCCTTTTCTCTTTTTAAGTTGATTACCTCAGATATATTGTTAAAGGAACAGAAAGCTTACTACCATCATTGCCTCTCCCCAAATAAAATAGTTCACGTAATGTCCTTTTCTTTCGTAATTAATTAATTAATTTTTTGTGGTTCTGGGAATTGAACCCAGGGCCTTGAGCATGTTACCTCTCTACTAGTGAGCCATACCCTCAGAACTTCTAATGTCTTTTTAGATGTTTCCTTGCCAATAGAAATGATACCAGCTGGCAATATCAGAGGATCCAGTTGACAGAAAAGAGAGAAAGAATGTAAAGTTGAAGCTAAAAGAATTCTCACTACTGCCATCTTCCCAATGAAGTCCACAAGACTAGGCAGTTCTCTGTTTTGCTTTGTTAACTGTCCAACCACATATGGTACATGTCCTGCGGTTTCTTCCCATTTCCCCATGTTCTAAATGGAAAATTCCATTGTAGTTGTATTTGTTCTTCATTGTGGTACCAGAGGTGGTTAACAGGGATTACATTTATGAGTTAGTCTAAGATTGCAAGATCATGAAATGTCAAAACTGGATCAGATTGACTCAAGTAAAGGAAATATTTGGAAATACTGGACTGGGAAAATAGTGGTCTTATGACATTGTCTCTAGAAAAATGGTTGGAAGGGACATTGGATTACTTCCTTTTGCAAAGATAGTACATGCCTATTTAGTGAGTGTGAAGGCTGAAATAATTAAACTTAATGTACAGAAAGAGAGTTACTTATGTTACTGAAGGGTTATTCTGGTTTCTTTAAAACTTAGATTTTGATTTTTAAAACTGGTGTAGCCTGGTTGCAGTAGCACATGCCTATAATTCCAGTCTCAGGAGGCTGAAGCAGGAGGATCACAACATTGAGGGCATCCTTAGCAAATTAGTGAGGCCCTGTCTCAAAACAAAAAGTAAAGAGGACTGGGCATGTAATTCAGTGGTAAAGCTCCTCTGGATTCTATCCCCAGCCTAACAAAACAGCAGCAATGAAACTAGTGTTAGGCTTTGCTTCCACTGTTACACCAGAACTAATCTTGTTATCTTTGCCTCTGTCATGGATATGAGGACAGCACAGAACAATGCCCAAGGATGTTAAAAAAAAATCAATAAATGTTTGAAGCAAGGGAAAGATAAAAAGGAAAAAGATTAGAGTGGGAGAAGAGAGGAGAGAAATAGAGGAGGGGGGAGAGACAGATCTTTTAGCTTCAACTTTACATTCTTTCTCTCAAAAATTAAAAAAAGCTGGGTGCCATGGTGCATGCCTGCTATCCCAGTGATTCAGGAGAATGAGGCAGGAGGATTGGGAGTTCCAAGCCAGCCTTAGCAATTTAGCAAGGCCTTCAACAATTTAGTGAGACCCTGTCTCTAAATAAAATATAAAAAAAGGGCTGGAGATAAAACATGAATTAACTTGTTGAAATGTCTGCCATCATTGGTCTTTAGAGTTTTGCTTCCGAGAGCAGTATTTTTTTTTAATGTGCAAATATTTATTTTATTTACTCCTATCTGAAGGTACTCATTTTTGGAGAACAGCAAGGCATTTCATTATCCACTCTTTCCAATCCTGAAAGGCCTCTACAGGTTTCGGTAAATGCACATTATCTTCACAACTAGGTTTCGGAGTTGCTCTGGGTGTGTTAACATCATCAATCCACCTCACCAGTGCTTTGTATCTTTCTGCAATATTGAAGCCAATGGCACACTGCAACTTGCGTAGACAGATAGGACACAGGTTTAGAGGAAGACGGTCAGCCTTCTCCAAGTGGTCGGAGCCCTGCATCAGGCATGTGAGCCACTGGCAGTGTCGCAGTCCAAATATGTGTCCAATCTCATGGGATAAAGTCTTACAGGATCGCAGCAGCAAAACACTAGTGATTTCAGGAATAAAGTAGTTATCAAAAATGGCATAGTCATTGGAAGATTTTTTATGGAGCTTCTTCACTGTGCCTTTATAATGTGAGCTATAGGAATCACTGCCGTATCTAGCAAAGCTGAATATCCCCACTCCATCTGTCAAAGAAGCCTGTCCAAAGACAAAATTCCAGGAATCTCTTGGGTAAAGATCATTGTTACTCCCACAACACAGAAAGCATCTTCAGGTTTCTTCTTTTTTAAGAACTTCAGGATATGCCCTGCATGAATTTGTAAATTGCATGTGTGATCATTCACTCTAAAAGAACACCGTGTGGCAGAAACAGAAATCGGTTCTAGGAGTTTTACACTCATGCCATAGAAAAATGCTTCACAGTAGCCCTTGAGCCATTTAGTATATTCTTCACTGATAACTCTGGTGTTTCCTAGAGATCCAATGGCCAGTAAATAAATACTGTGCTTCTCTGGAGAGGGTATCTTTCTGTTGGGATTACTGAAAAACTGCTCAAAGTCTTGAGGAGCCTCAGGATGTGAGATTATCCAGTCTGATTGTGATTGCAAAATAATAGGTCCATAAAGATCACTGGTTGGCTGGAAGGCTTCCTTCATTAATTGCTGTTCCCTAGCATCTAATTTCTTTCTTTCTTTCTTTCTTTTTTTTAAAGAGAGAGTGATAGAGGGAGAGAGAGAATTTTTTTAATATTTATTTTTTAGTTATCGGCGGACACAACATCGTTGTTTGTATGTGGTGCTGAGGACCGAACCCCGGGCCGCAAGCATGCCAGGCGAGCATGCTACCGCTTGAGCCACATCCCCAGCCCCTCCAATTTCTCATACTGTGACAAAAGCGCTGGGTTCTTAGAGATGAGAGCTCTTTTCAGTGTCTGTTCAGAGTGACGTAATACTTGCATAATGACAGGTCTCATCCATCACATCATGTTCCTATGTAGAGCTTTCATCCTTCCCTTGAGTGAGGCAAACAGATGGTACACCATGAGGCTTTCTTTAAAAAGGAAGGCTCCCATTGAAGTGTTTATGTTACAAGGACAGGCATGTCCGGAAGGTGCTGTGGAGGGTGTCTTCACCCCCAGACAGGCCTCACCTCTGCCCGCCCGCCTCCCGAGGGCAGTATTAAGAATGTCTGTTTTATTGCTGGTTTGCTGTCTTTCTAGTGATTGATCTCTGTGTTTGGGCAAGACAGAGGTGGCTGCCTTGTCTCACAGCTCCTGGTTTAATCTACCTTAGAAGTTAAGGCAGTTAATAAAAACTGAATAGAATATTGGAATCTCAGTTCCTCTTTCTTGGAGAGAGAGTGGGGTTGGCATGGGTTGAGACTATATACAGATGTATTCTAGTTAACTGTACCATAAAAGCTGGGTTTCACGGGATAAACAGGGCCACTGGAGCTACTAACATGAATATTATTAAAAATGGCAGCTGTCAACAGTATGTAAAAATACTGCTGATATGAAATTGAATGGCTAGCATCTTGGAGTTTAGGTCAGTGGTATAGTACTCCAGGGATCAATTTCCAGTAGAGAAAGTTAAATGGCATGAAAATGTGTATCAGTAATGATATTCATGAATTAATTGAAATTTAACTGTCCCAAACTAGAGTGTGATAAAGAAGGGTAGATTCTTTTATTTTCTATAATTTAGTCTCACTTTTGAATTTCCATTTATGCTAATTCACAGAAGTATGAGAAGAGAATTTAAACTTGCATTGGAAAGTGACTCAGTTACTTCTCTTTGGGGAACAGGAACCACTTTTGCAGCATTTCTCACTTGCCTCCTGTCTCCTTCTTAAGTATTTTTTTTTAAGAGAGAGAGAGAATTTTAATATTTATTTTTCAGTTTTTGGCGAACACAACATCTTTGTTTGTATGTGGTGTTGAGGATCGAACCGGGCCGCACGCATGCCAGGCGAGCAGGCTACTGCTTGAGCCACATCCCCAGCCCTTCTTAAGTATTGATTCAGTTAGGCAGAGGGAACAGGGTCCAATCAGGAAGTGGAGTTCACAACTGATAGTTCAGTAAAGAATGTTTAGTTAAAACTAATTAAAAAGAACTTACAAGAGGGCTGGGGTTGTGGTTCAGTGGTGGAGCGCTCGCCTCTCACGTGCAAGACCCTGGGTTCGATCCTCAGCACCACATACAAAAATAAACAAGTAAAATAAAGGTGTTGTGTCCAACTACAACTAAAAAAAAAAAAAAAAAAAAAAAAAGAACCTACAAGAGCTAAAAGTCTAAGAGTGATAGTAGTAAGGTAAGCACCAAGTTACTGAGAAAAATCAGGGACTGCCTAGCAGGAAGTGGGACCATCAAGGAAAGTGCCATCTTGGGAAGCCAAAACTACAGAAGAAATGGAGCCATGGCCAGAAGCAAAGGGAGAGGGAGAAATACATTGGTCTTCCTTCCTTCAGGTCTCTCATCAGTGCTTCCCATTGGCTCAATGTGGCCAGAAGTCAGTTCACAAGGGAAACTGGGAAACAGGGTCAGTTCCAGCAACACAGAGAAGAACAAGGAAAAGGGTAGGAACATGTATCTGATTGTTGCTGAACAAATGCCTAACTCAGATATGTTCGGCAACAAATGAAAGTAGAACCAACTGAGAATGGCTTAAATGAGAGAATGTTTATTATTTTAACAGAAAGGAGGTAGGCCAGTTCCTGATTAGATTAATGGAATGGCTCAACTACATCTTTCTATCCCTTAGCTCTGCCATCTTGTGTACATTGGCTCATTCTTCCTGTATTTTCATGATGCTTGCAGCAATTTCAGGCATCACATATAGATATAGAAACATATGGATATGGTTGTGCAATTGTTTTTATTCTCAGGTTTTTTTTTTTTCAGAGTTGAAGTTTGAACCCAAGACCTTGCACATACTAGGTAAATGCACTACCACTGAGCCATATCCCCAGCCCTATTTATCTATATTTGTTTTTGGTACTAGGGATTGAACCCAGGACTGCTACATTTCTAGTCTTTCTTATATTTTTGAGATAGGATCTTGCTAAATTGCTGAGTCTGGCCTTAAAATTATGGTCCTCCTGCCTCAGCCTCCTGAGTCACTGGGATTACTGGTTTATGCCATCATGCTCAGTTATTTATCTGTTTTCTGTTCCACAAAGAAAGCACTTGCCAAAGTCCCCCAGAATAATTCCCCTCCATGCTCCCTTGGTCATATTAGTCACCTGCTCATGAGTAAACCCCAGAAAGAAGACAGGGCCCCATTCAGGTGGGTTCATATCAATCATGGTTTCCCCCCTTGAGCTGAGAATGGTCATTGCCTCCTGAAGCATGTGACTGGGAAAAAGAAGTAATTGAAAAAAATCATGATTTGTTAGAGTGGGAGATAGGAATGGGGTTACAAATTCTTGATAGGAAGATGGTATGTTACAGTTTCTCTTTCACATTCTTAGCTACTTGTCCTCCTTAATTGGCCTGCAGCATTGCTCTCCTCTGTGTGCACTGAGGTGAGGTGAAAAAAAGGAAGAAATTAGGATTAATTCAATAGAAATGAAAAGAATATTGCTATATATTTTTAAAAAGGAATATTTCCAAAACACACTTAAACAATCAAACCCCATGGCTTCATTAGTTAGTTATGCATAGTCATGTGTAATACTAAAATATTACTGACACTCATCACTTAGGTACTATTAGCCAATCAGAATGAACAGGCTGAAAAGAACTAGTACATCTGTACTGGTGCATGTGGGGAGCCATCCTGACACGTGACTGGGCGACTCCCGGTCTGGGTCTGAGGCGTTCTGGCTGTGTCTGAACTTTCCCGGCCCTCTCCTGATGAGAGAACCCGTCGGTGTGGGGGTGTGACTGACCACTGACCCCAGGGGCCCAATCACTGACCCTGACTTTGGAGTGTGGCCCCCCTCAACCTTCATTGGATGGAATTCTCCCCTGAATTTCTTGTTCCCCAATAAAAGGCTACTCCCTGGCGTGCCCTCTCTCTCTCTCCTGCTAGCCCTGAGTAATCCTTGCTGCCCTGCCGGGCGGTTAGAGGTGGGAACCAGAGAGGGGAGCCGTCTCGGACCTGGCAGTAGAAATAAGGTAACTGAGTCTGTGTGTTTTATTTCGATCTCGCTAGCTAACTTTTATGCCAAGAACCTCATTAATGAAACCATTGCGCTGGCCGCATGGTGGAGGTGCAAACTAGTTGAATGTCACATTGCACATGGTACCAGTTTAAACAGACACTGAAGAGAAGACAGTGAAACTGGAGTTTCCCTTCCATTTTACCCTTCAGCTTCCCAGTATAATTCCTCAAAAGCAAACTCACCAGTCTTTTAAATAGGACAAAGCCAGACTTTGTCAAGAAAGAAATTAATTTTCTAAATTTTTAAATTTCCCTCTTTATTTATTTAAAAAATATTTAATATATTTAGTATATTAATTACTTAACTTAGTGAACTTTAATGAAGAGTTTTACATGGAGAGTGCCCAATCAGTGATACAGGTCAAGAGGAAAAGTCTATTCATTCTATTTATTCCCTGAGATCGTAGAACAGACAAAATAGGGACTTCAATTTGGAAGGACAAGATGTGATAGGTTTAAGGGTATGCTGAGGGCAGAACTGGAAGCACATGGCATTATGGGCTGTTCAGACCCAACCTAGGGGTAAACACTTCATGTAAATTCAATGGTGCAGGATAAATCTCCCTCCACAGTATTAGAGGGAGAGTACTAAGAGATGTCATGAAACTATATATAGCTGTGCTTAAGAATTTGGGGATGCAGAAAATTAAAGTTAGACTGAATCTCAAAAGAAGCACTCATGAATCTCTAACATGCATGAAACATCCAAAACAAGCACCCCAGCCCATGTTCTCAGCCAGTGACCTTTCCGGCAAAAGGTAACAGGAGGGCAATGCGCAAGTGCTGAGAAAACTGGTACCAACTTATGTAACTCTGTTCTAGCTCCATCTTTAGCCCCTACCAACCATCTCTCTATAAAAATTAACACCCCACACCAAGATTTCTGTCTGTTCATCTGGAGATGGCCTGCCTTCCCCCTTGAATGTGTATTCCTTGCTTTATTCCAAAAACTTCTCCTCTTGAGATAGCCCATATTCTCCCTTAAATGTATCTTTGCCTTCCTAAATAAAGTTTTGTCTGTCTCTGACACATGCTGAAATCTTTTATGTAACATATGCCCAGGACCCCACTTGTCTTGTGTAGAGACATCTCAAGAGCCAGAAGGTCTGCTAAAGGGCCTGCTGTGTCAACAGTTAAGGAACTCTTGAGATAATTGGGGCAGAGATTCAGGAGGTTTCACAGTGTTGGTGAAGTTGAATCAACTAGGTCAGACAATAGGACCATGGCCCCTGATGCAGCTGAGACAGGTTGCAGCTGTCTTCACCAGCAAGTTCCCGCAATGGAATGCCCAAGACTCATTATATCTTTCTCTCTCTCTCTCATTTATTTTTTGGTACTAGGAATTGAACCCAGAGGCACTGAGTAACATCCCCAATCCTTTTCATTTTTTGAGATAGAGTATCATTAAGTTGTCAAAGCTGGTCTTGAATATTCAATCCTCCTGCTTCAGCCTCCTGATTTGCTGGGATTACAGGTATGCACTTTAAGGAGCACTCATTGTACCTTAAGGAGCAGTCAAAATTGACCATCTTGAAAGAAAAATCTAGGAAGAATCCAAAAGAAAACATACATATTTCAGGACCCAGATGCCCCATCAGTGTCTCAAGTTCATGTCAGCCTTCTCTCACCCTTCTGTCCCTCATATGCCATTTTGAGGGAAGAAGGCTGAAAGGGTTTGGGTGCTTTAACCTAAATGTAAAGGCTTTAATTTTTGCAACATGGCACATGCCTGTGATTCCAGAAACTTAGGAGGCTGAGGAAGGAGAACTGCAAGTTCAAGGTCAGCCTCAGCAATTTAGCAAGGCCCTTAGCTCAGTGGCTCAGTGGTTAAAAGCTCCTGGGTTCAATCCCCCAGTACAATAAAACAAAATAAACAAAAAATCCCCACTACAAACAAAAAAGGGCTGGGAATGTAGCTCAGTGGTAATGTGCCCTTGGGTTCAATCTCTATACTGCAAAAACAAATTAACAAATAAATAATTGCAACAGTTTATCAAATTGGTCACATATTTAGGACATCCCCCTCTACTGCCTAGAGGCTGAGGACATTTTATTTTCACAGCTGACTGTATTCTGAGTAAATCTGTCACATTCCTAGTAGAATATCAAGTACTTTTTCATATGAAATGCTGCCAAGACGGAAAATTGTGTCATTTGATAATTATGATTTTGTTTTGTAAGCTTAATTCTCAGAGGATAACTAAATTTCCCTTACACTCAAATTGCTGATGGATTTTCACATATTACCATGCTTATAGGTACACCAAATGACTTAGAATATATGAAGAAGTAATGCAAATGTTTGGATTAGGCATAAGTGAAGCTAATGTTACAAACAATAAAGCAAACAAAGTAAAAGTCACAATGTTGTGGATAGGAATTCCCAGTGAATAAAAGGAAAGATTATCACACAAAAAATACACTTTATTTACTAAAATAGTCAGAATGAGTGAAATATGAATTGAAATGTTATCAAAATGGTGAAATTTGGAATCTGAGAACCATTTAATAAGGGAATTTGAAAAGCACCTGGAATACCAAGATCAGTTGCCCCTCCCACACAATGTGTTCTTCCTCCTCCTAGGAAATCTGAAGCTAAAATTAGCTTCCCTGACCAGCTTCCACCGTGCTTGCTGCAAAATCTTGTAGTCTGGCAGTATAACTAGCTATTCATCAGACAAATAATTGTTATTGTGGAAACTCTTGTTTTAAGATGTATATTAAAATCCATCTCCTCCAGAATCATGTGGATTCTCTAAATCCACAGAATTTCAAACATCCCGTTTTCTATCCTCATTATAATCACTGTTAAGAGAAAATTTAGTACTTTGGCAAATACCATCTTTTTGTTCTCACATTTTGATATATATTTAAAATGTAAATTAGTTGACTGCAAAACTCATATCTCTATAATGCCTAACCAAGAGCAGTAAAAACTATAGCAAATTTTAAAATCTTAAATAGCTTTTACTTGCTATTTGATAATTGGGCAACACCTTGTTCCATAAAATAGGAGTATTCCAAATAACTGAGCAGAGAAATTAGGTTTCATAGACAGAAAAAGACAGTGGAAAACTGAAACAGAAAAGGGGATTGGCCTTTTCCTTGTAAAGATTAAAGCACAGCTTTCCTTATTATATAGGCTAGAATTAGATTGTTCAGAAATCTGGCTATTATGTCTCTTCTTATTTCTTCCAAGTTCAGATAAACACCTTGGTTTCAGCACAGTGGTGGGGAACTTGGCATGAGTGACTCCATTTTGGGCTCCTCTCATGGACCTAGTGTATGCGCTCAGTCCAAACCATCTCCTTTACTTTTTTTTTTTTTTTTGGGGGGGGGGGAGGGGGTACTGGGGATGCAACACAGGGGCATTTAACTACTGAGCCATATCCTCAGCCTTTAGAGACAGTGTCTCCTTAAATTGCTTAGGGCCTTGCTAAGTTGTTGAAGCTGGCTTTTAACTTGTGATTCCAAACTGCTTGTCTTACAGGTGTGTGCAACTATGCCCAGCTCCTATACATTTTACTTAACCATGCCAAGGACAATGTAGGTGGTAAACAGCATTTAAAAAAAATTTTTGTTGTTGTTGTTGTTGATAGACCTTTATTTATTTGTATGTGGTGCTCAGAATCGAGCTCAGTGCCTCATGCATGCTAGGCAAGTGCTCTACCACTGAGCCAGAACCCCAGCCCCAATTAAGGGCTTTAACAAAGGATGGTAATGAAATCTTTTTTTCCCTGAAGTTATCTGAAGATTTCCCTTACTTCTTTTTCACATAGTTCTGTTACATTCTCAAAGACTTATCAATTACGAGATTTATCTGCAAATTAAGGGCTCATTTAAAAAATAAAAATATTTTTGTATAAATGCTGCCAAAGTGAGCACAAAAATAAAAACATACGTAGTGAGATTAGAGGTAGGGTCTCCTACCTCCTTTTCTTCCAAGATATCAAAAACCAACCTCCTCCCCCCCCAACAAACTCTTATGGTGTTGGTTTTAAGACTGTGAACATGAAGGGTCACCATTTAAGAATCAATCACATTGCATTTAAGCCAAAAAATTGAATCTCTATGCAGCGCAAGGAATCTTCTTTTTAACTAACCCCAAGATTAAAACCACATAATATTGTTTCATAACACATTTTTGCAAGGTCAAAACAGTCTAGCAACGGCAAACAATTAGATTAAATCTTCAACGTTAGAAATATATTTTAAGGAAAAATTCCTGGGAAGCCTAAAAATTAAATTTGGCAGCATTTATACAAAAATATTTTTATTTTTTAAATGAGCCCTTAATTTGCAGATAAATCTCGTAATTGATAAAACGGGGTCCCCCTACTAAGATGCTGGGGGTGTGTGCAGGTACGTAGGCCGGCACCCAGCCGTTGACGTCACAACCTGCCGAAGGCGCCAAGCGCCAGTTGCTATGGAGGCTGCCCTCGTCACCCCGCCCCTCCGCTCTGGGCCTGCAAGGCGAAACCCTACTGCGTTCGGTGACCCGCCGGGCAGGCTGCAGGCAGCGCTATGCCACGGGAGAGCTGCTGGCGGGGGCGATGGGATCCCGGTGCACCATGAGCCTCGGGTCCCGCCCTTTCTTGGGCCGATGAGCACTGCGCACGCCGTTCTCCTTTTGCCGTGGGGCCTCGGTTGCGAGGGCTGCAGCGGCGGGACCAGAAGCCCGACGGCGACGAAAGGTCACCTTTCTACGAACCCGCGACAAAGAAGCAGTTCAGCCTACAGTGCCGCTCCGGGGCTCGGAAGTAAGGGTCTTCGCCCGCGAAGACGGGACAGGGATGCGGTGGAGCGAGGTTGGGAGCGGGAAGAGCAGTGCAAAAGGGTGGGTTGCGGCCGGGGAGGATAAAGAAGCGAGGGGCGGGCGTGGGGAGCTGCCGGACAGCTGGGAAGAGCGAAGCCCTGAACGGCGAACGAGGGACTGGGCAGAACCGCGGCCGGGCCCCAAGCTTCGTAGGCGGTGGCCTCCAGTGGGAGGCCGGCTTGGGGGCGGGACGTAGTGCCGTGGCCACTGAGTGGGGCTGGCCCTAGACTTGCGCCCAGCCCAGGGAGCCTGCGAAACCAATCGCCGTTTCCTGCGCCCGGCCTCCTGAGGAGCACCGCCTCCGAGTTCCGGGGGCGAAGGGGGGGGCCCCTCGCCCGGCGCGTGCGGCCCGAGCGCCGCTGTGTTCGGCCCCGCCCCACCCCGCTCGGAGTCCCGCCCCACCCCGCTCGGAGTCCTGCCTAGGTCCCCGCCCCCTTCCTGGCGCGAGCTTCTTCCTGACGCGATTCCCCTCCCCCCGGGTCCGCGCAGGGAGTCGGGCTCCGGACCGCCACCGCCACCTCGACCGCTGCTGCCGCCATCGCCTTGTTCCTCTGCCCCCGTCATGGCCGAGGAGCTGTCCGCGGCCACGGCCTACACAGAAGATGATTTCTACTGCCCGGTCTGTCAGGAGGTGCTCAAAACGCCCGTGCGGACCGCGGCCTGTCAGCACGTGTGAGTAGACGCCCCCTCCCCCGCGCGGAGCCGGGTGGTCGTTTGGGTTCCTCGTCTGGACCCGGACCTGCGACTGAGGCCTGGAGGGAGTCGAGCCCCCGAGGCCTGCCGGAGCGCCTCCCGCCTCGGGGGCCTGGTCCCGGCGCGTGAGAGCCCAGGGCAGCCCTCCGCCTGAGGCCGGGGCCCGCTCGCCGCGCCCCTCAGCCAGAGCTCCCCGCCCTGGTTTTCCAGGGCTTAGCGCCCCGGGGCAGGGGTCGGGCCCTCCGGTAGCGTCCACAGGCCGAGAGGCCCCTGTCCTCCTGGCAGGCCCGGGAGGAATTGCAGGGAACGTGGAGCCTTTTTGTTTCCTAGCAACCCGAGTGCAGGCGGGGGTGTCGAGTGTCAAACCCGCTAGTGCCGGCACGGGCCGCCCGCCGGCCTCCTGCTTCGCTTTCAAGTTTTTTTTTCTTCCTCTTTCAGAACCTTGGCCTGGTCCTCCTTGATCCAAGAGCTTTTAATCTAACTTCAGCCCTGCTTCACAGACCACTTTTGGATCGGTTTTGTTCCATTTAAAATTCCAGGAATCTACTAGGATGGTCTAAAATGAATTTTCTTCTCTTATGTTAGAACTGACAGGGTTTCCGGAAATTGAAGTGGTAGTTTCCCTTTGTGTTATCTTCTGTTCATTATTACTCGGTTACTACAAGAGTGGAGGTAAGAAAAGAAGAGTTCTGTTATGAGGAATGGACTGAAGATGAGGTACTAACTCTAGGGGTGAGGGAGAACACAAAGGGATTAGGTGAGGTCACATGGTGCTGTTTAACTAGGCTTATTTATAGGAACCACCTCCATCATTTTGTAGACTACCAGACTGTCGGCAAGGATTGAAAGGAGACCTTCTTGAAAAGGTATACAGTGCACCGACCAACCTGGCTGATGACCAGAGTCCCTGGGGAGTTTTTTAAGTAAACATACCAATTCCCAGGCTCCATTCCAAACTTGCAAAAGAATTTCTGGCAGGTGGGACCTGGAAGTCTTTTTATTTTTTAAAAAATTGAATCGGGCTTAAGTTCTGTGCTTGCAGACACAGAATTGAACAAATTTCTAGACATTTCTCCATTCACTTTTTTTTTTTTTTTTTTTGAGAGTCGGGGTTCTATAATTTTGTGAATAATTGGTAGAATTTTGGGTCCCTAATCACAAATGTTACTACAGATGACTTTTGGTAATCTTCCCTGTTCCTCTACCTTAACTCTACTATTTTATTCCATGATTGTGCTAGTTGTGTGAAACGACCATGTAGTTTTTTCAGGATTGAAACATCAGTTACGATTTTTGTGTCTTAAATTCTCTCATCATTTGTTGCAACAAATGCAGGTTGTTGAAAAAGTATTTTAAGATGTCTAGGACACAGAATATACTTTCTATCTTTAATGGTCATTATTCATTATTATAACTTGAACCTTTCCTATATTTAAGAAAAAGTAGTTCTGTGATGACAAAGAGGGGAAATAAAAGGAGGAGAGCAGGCAAGATGAGAAGTTATAATAATTGCTAACTTTATATATGCATGGTAGATATCATGGACAGAATCATTTCAACTATTCTTTGGGTCATTGTCCTCACAGGACTCATTGTAATTTTTAGCTTCCCTCAAAATTCCATGTAGATCATTCTAGTCTATTTCCTTTGTGGTGCATTTGAAATCAAGAACTATAATTTGACTTCACCTCAAAGCTATAGAAAAGAGTGGATGTTTTTAAATTCAAGACCATTCTCAAATCAATTCATTGGGCTTTGAGGCTTCAATGTAATCAAAGTAGCTCCTTATCTCTACTGTCCCCCACAGTTGCTTTATAGTTCTGACTGAACAATTAACTAAAAATAGAGTGAGCCAAAGTTTTATTTGGAAGGGGTGGTAATTGTGGAACAGGGTCTTGATTGGCTGGAAGGAATTTTCTGGGAAATAAGATTGGGGGGAGAGTTACTAGATATTAAATTCAGGCCATTGCATATGCCCAGCAACCATTCTACTGCTGAGCTACATTGCCAGTCCTAGAATTATTTTTAAGTAATAAGTTTACTATGTCATTTCCCTTTTTTCACCCAAAGGACAGAGCTGTACCTTTAATCAAATTTATATTTTGCTACAAATTCAGTTTTTTTTGTTGTTGTTCTGGGGATAGAACCCCAGGCCTCATGCGTGAACATTCCCAGCTCCCCGAATCAGTTTTTTTTTTTTTTTTTTAGTTGTAGTTAGACATAATACTTTTATTTATTTATTTTTTTATGTGGTGCTGAGGATTGAACCCAGTACCTTGCACATGCTAGGCGAGTGCTCTACTGCTGAGCCACAACCCCCTCCAATCAGGGTTTTTTTTTTTAAAGAGAGAGAGAATTTTAATATTTATTTTTTTTAGTTTTTGGTGGACACAACATCTTTGTTTGTATGTGGTGCTGAGGATCGAACCCGGGCCGCATGCATGTCAGGCGAGCATGCTACTGCTTGAGCCACATCCCCAGCCCCCAATCAGGGTTTTTAAAAAAAATATTTTTAGTTGTAGATGGACACATGCTTTTATTTTTTTTTTTTATTTTATTCATTTATTTTTATGTGGTGCTGAAGATCACACCCAGTGACTCACAAGTGCTAGGCAAGCACTCTACCACTGAGCTACAATCCCAGGCCCTCAAATCGGATTTTGATTCAGAGCTAGAAAGAGATAAGAACTTTGGGTCAGTCTGGGTCTGTTAGAAAATAAAAACAAATTTTCATTGCCAATGAGAGGAAAGAATTTTTCCATTGACTTTTTTAGTCAAAGAAGCAAATTCATTTCTATTAGAATAATTTTACTAAGGGCTGGAGATGTACAGCTTAGTGGTAGAACATTTGCCTAGCATGCTTCAAGGGCCTGGGTTCAGTCCCCAGTATTGAAAATATATATACATACACACACTTATCTATATGTGTGTATGTATATGTAGAGAAAAAGTGACACTATTGAGAATAATTTTACTAAAGTATTTAATCTCCACTTGTTCCTTCAAACAAACATCGTTAATGTTTTTATTTGCCTTGTTCAAGAAACACTAAATGCTCTTTCCCTGGAGACTGTTAATAGTCTAATGGAGAAGACTGTTAAATGACTATGGTATGGAAGAGATTTCAGTGGAAATTTTTATGTGAGCATTGAGAGCACATAGCTAAATAAACTTGTTAATATAGGGACAATTTTCTTGGGAAATACCCTGATTAGGTCTACATCATATGTAGAGGCAAGGAGGGGTACAGAGGATGACTCTGTATCCTGACTTCATAGTTTGTTTGGAGCCAGAGAATGAGTGTAATAGAGATGGAGCTTAGAGATGCTGGCAGGAAGCTAATTTGACTGTTTTCCTGAAAACCAGAGAGACCTATTAAATAATTTTTGGCAAGGGAGCAGCATGATTACAATTCCATTTTAGAAAGTTTATATTAGTGTCAGGGTTCAGCTTGGCAATGGTGACCCATGAAGATGTTGATGACACTTTGGCGTGTGAGGGAGAGAAGTGATTAGAACAGGAACTAAGGCAGTGATAATGGAAATGGAAAGAAGAGACTCCTGATATTTTAAGGTCCTTATATAAAGTCTGATGTTCAGTATTAGATGTATATACTGTATATAGATCTGGAATAAATGGAACTAAAGTTATGGGTGTGGATGAGTCACTGAGGGAGGTGTATGAATTGAAAGAAGGAGGCCTGCATAGATAAAAACAAAGTGTTAGAGAATACTTAAATATCAAGTAGAGAAAAGTACATCCTGAGAAGGAATGGACAGAATCATAGGAAGAAAACTAGGATTGAATGTGACAGTGGAGACTGAGATATAAGTACTTTTAGGAAACCAGCATCGGGCTGGGGATGTGGCTCAAGCGGTAGTGCGCTCGCCTGGCATGCGTGTGGCCCGGGTTCGATCCTCAGCACCACATACCAACAAAGATGTTGTGTCCACCGAGAACTAAAAAATAAATATTAAAAAAAAAAAAAAAAAAAAGAAACCAGCATCATCAGGTGCCTTAGAATGGTCAGATAAAATATTTTGAAAAACATGTAAAGACAAATTAAGAATATTAACATCAGACAGACATTCAAAATAAGGCTTCAGATGAAGGTTCCCAATGTTGAAGTGGTAAGATGTTTATCTTTTGATGTTTTCCACTAAAGCATCATTAAAACTAAAGGTTTTTTGAACCTCTATTTACACTGTTCTGAATAGTCAAGGAAGTACCTCTCATACACCATTTAGAAGTAAAATGCAATCCCAAGAAAATTACATTTAACAAGAAATTTTGATTTCTTGCAAAACTTTTCTCTTTTTGCAGTACGGGGTGGGGGTTAAACCTAGGAGCTTTCCATTCCTAGTCCATTTTACTTTTATTTTGAGACAGGATCTTCTAGCCTTGAACTTGTGGTCCACCTGCTTCATTATCCAGAGGGACTGGGATTACAGGTGCCATTGGACCTAGTGATTCCTTACAAAACTCTCAAAAATGGAAATCTAATTAGTGTTTGCTTTGGGGCATCTCTGTAAGGAGGATCTTTTAAAATAAGTTAATATAAATTAGCTTCCACTTCTTACTCAGCATAAGTTTATATGATTCCCTAAATTGACCTGCTTGGGTTATCCAGTTCCTGAATTTTCAGTTTATATTTTTTAAAAATTTGAGCGGCTTTATTGATATCTTATTGGAATAGTTATGCTCTAAATAGGTACTTTTAAAATTTATTCTTTCCTATAGATAATGTTAAAATTTTGAAAGTCAGGCTTATATTGGTTCTTATTGATTTAATAAGTTGTTGCTTTAGTCTATCCTTTTTTCTTAAGATTTTTAAGACTATCTAAATCCTCTTGATATATTTACAGAGTGGCATACTTTTAAAAAATTTCAGTATAAATACATTTCAGTATTTATTGGGTAAAGGAATGAATTGGTTTGTGTTGGGACACAACACAGTTTAACTATAGCTGTTATCAGTTGGCTAAGTCAGTTAACCCCATTCAGCTTTTCTTGCATATAAAAGATTAGAAATCACCTGTTTTCACAGGGTTTTTGCACAGACAAAATGAGGTAATGTTTATTTATACTAATCTTAAATTTGTGTTTTATATTTTTCTTTATTTTTAAATATTTATTTTTTATTTGTAGTTGGATACAATACCTTGTTTATTTTTTAATTTTCTATTTGTTTTAATTAGTTATACATGACAGTAGAATATACTTTGATATAACATACATAGATGGGAGATATTTATTTATTTTTATGTGGCGCTGAGGATGGAACCCAGGGTCTTGCATGTGCTAGGCAAGCGCTCTACCGCTGAGCCACAACCCCAGCCCCTGTGTTTTATATTTTTCAAAACAAATAAATTACTATTTAAAAACTTAACATCTAATACCAAAAGTTAGGTTGCTTTTGAAAATCAAAAGAAATCTTTTGTTTTTTGATTTGGATATTTAAAGCCAAAGTGAATCATGAATAGAGAATTGACAGTTTTAAAGGATTAGGGGAAATACGACTTTTCAGTAATCACAGTTAACCTTACATATTTTCCAGAGATATGTATATAAACAAGATTGTAGATGTTTTTTTTTCCGGTTTTTCATACAAAGGACAGCAATCTGTATATATTCTCTGTGCCTTAATATTTTCATATACTATCTTAGAGGTTATTCCTGTTAATACATAAAAGGGGAAGGGGGTACCTTAGCCAGGCATGGGGGCACATGCCTGTAATAATAAAAGGACTTGGGGGCTGAGGCAGGAGAATTATAAGTCTAAGGCTAGGCTTGGCAACTTAATGAGACCCTGTCTCAAAATAAAAATAAAAGGGCTGAGGGATATAGCCCAGTCGTAGAGCGTCCCTATATTAAATCCCTAATACCAACAACAGAAAAGAAGGTCTCACATTTTTTTTTTTGGTGGGTATGTAATATTCATTCAAGTTACCAACACTATATAGTGATCGACAAACCAGATGAAAGTACCTTATGGAATATATTTATTTAGTCTTCTAATATCTCGTCGTTTGATACATCATCATTGCTTATTTATTCAATCATATTATGAACATTAGGTTGTTTCTAAAAGAAATGCTGCAACAAGTAAAATTGTACAATAGTCCCCCACGTCTGAGGGGGATGCCTTTCAAAATCTCTAGTCATTACCTGAAACAGCAGATAATATTGAGCCCAGTACTTTCTCCCTCTGCCACCCCTCCAGTACCAGGGATTGAACCCAGGGCTTTGAATATGCTAGCAAGCACTCCCACCACTGAACTGTGCCACTAGCTAGCCCCTTTTAAAATTTTATTTTCAGGGGCTGGGAATGTGGCTCAAGCGGTAGCGCACTCGCCTGGCATGCGTGCGGCCCAGGTTCGATCCTCAGCACCAATTACAAACAACAATGTTGTGTCCGCCAAAAAATGAAAAATAAATATTAAAATTCTCTCTTTTTAAAAAAAAAAAAGATTGCTATGGCTAGGGCTTGGGTTGTGGCTCAGTGATAGAGCATTTGCCTAGCACATGTGAGGCACTGGGTTCGATCCTCAGCATCACATTAAAAAATAAATAAAATAAAAGTATTGTGTCCATCTACAACTAAAAAATATTAAAAAAAAATTATTTTCAGAGTCTTGCTAAGTTGTCTAGGCTGGCCTCAAACTTGGGATCCTTCTGCCTTAGCCTCCCAGTAGCTGGGATCACAGGTATTCAACACCTTGCCAGGCTTGAGCCCTGTACTGCCTGTTGTGACACATTGCCATTAGTTGGAACATGTCTTTCATCCATAAATTTAATATATTTTTCATCTTAACTAAGTAATTATGTATTGAGGCCATAATTTTTACAATTTGAGATGTAATAGCAAAATTAGCACCAATTTCTTTTCCGTCACAGTTTTAGGGATAGAAGTTTCTTAGATCTTCAGCATTAACATATACTTTTTTTTACCTTTTCACTTAATAGAAGCACTTTATGGCTTCTCTTTGGCATATGTAAATTGCCAGCATCACTATTTTGTGCTTTGGGGCTGTTATTAAGTAAAATAATGTTATTTGAACACAAACACTACCATATTCAATAACTGATCTCATAACCAAGGTGGCTATAAAGTAACTAATAGTGTATATAGTATTATACTGGGTAGGCTAGGATGAGATTGCATCATACTGTTCGGAACATTGTGATCGGGCTGGGGATGCGGCTTAGTGGTAGACAGTTTGTGTGTATGGTTGGATCTCGCTGCAGAATAAATAATGCAAAATTTAAAATTTAAGATTTGTTTATTTCTGGAACTTTGCATTTAATATTTTTGTACTGCAGTTGACTATGGGTAATTGAAATGGCAGAACCTGCAACCATGGATAAGGAGTGGTGGTGGGGAATACTATATATATATATCATTTTACTCTATAGAGAATTTTTACTGTAAGGTAAATCCTGATAGGTTCAGTTGCTGGGTCAAAAAGGATAAATACAAAGGAATTTGTTAGCTTTGTCATATATGATAATAGCTCTAGTGAAGTGTATTATATATGAAAAATGCTTATAGTTTTGATTTGAGGACTGTGGATTATGTATCTTTGGGTTAAAGGATTTAATAAGTTTTGGATTAGAATAAGGTAAATTGACATTTATTGCTTTAGCAAATATTAACAAGTGTCTGTTAGGTACTTGGTGCTATTATAGTGCTGTGGTGAAAAAATAGGTATAATCCCTTCCCTCTTGGAGCTGGGTGTTGGTGTGATACATTTTGATTAAAGTAAGCACTCAGGGTGTAATTACAAATGCATCAATGGTAGGAGGGAGAGAAAGAGCAAAAGTATAAGGGGGAACAGACCTTGTGTGGGTTGGTGTGTTAATGAGTGGACAGTCAAAGTCCCTTTCTTGGAGAAATGATATTGTTGTTCAAATCTAAATGATGTGTGGGTGTTAATTTGTGGAGTGCTTTGTGTATAGAAGAGGAAGCATTCTGGGCATAAACCCTGAGGTAGAAAGGAATATGCAGGACTTTGTATTTTAATGATAGAAGTATCTTCTAGGCTTTTATAGAAACCTTTTATAGGCTTCTTAATTTTTTGTTTTTAAGCCTTAGTTTTCTCATTATAAAACAAAGGATTTATTTTTTATTTTTAAGATAACTGAAAATTGAACCCAAGGCCTTCCTTATGCTAAAAAGTACTCCACTATTGTGCTATGTCCTCATCACTTTTAAGATTTTTACTTTCAGATGGGGGTCTTGCTGAGTTGCCCAGGCTGTCCTTGAATTTAAGATCCTCCTGCCTTAGCTTCTTGTGTAGTTGGGATTATAGACCTGTGCCATGACTAAAGGAATTTTTGAAAAATATTTTCTTATTTTTAAGACTTGAACTTAATGTATGTAAAGTTTTCGGGACCCTGTGTGGTACACATGAAGCACTCAGTAAATGGTAACTGGTATTTTTATGGAAGATATCCACATTCCATTGTCTCTTTTTATTTTTATTTATTTATTATTATTTTTTTAATATTTATTTTTTAGTATCGGCAGACACGGCATCTTTGTTGGTATGTGGTGTTGAGGATCGAACCCGGGCCGCACGCACGCCAGGCGAGCGCGCTACCGCTTGAGCCACATCCCCAGCCCCCATTCCATTGTCTTTGACAAATCATTTTTGTTTAGTTTAATAAAGTTGATAATGGTGCCTAGAAATCTTTTTTTTTTTTTTTTTTTTTTTTTTGTGCCAGTGATTGAACGCAGAGCACTTAAACCACAACCCTTTTAAAAATTTTTTTATTTTGAGATAGGGTCTCACTAAGTCCTTAGGGCCTCTTTAAGTTTGCTAAGATTGGTTTTGAACTTGTGATCTTCCTGCCTCAGCCCCTTGAGCTGCCAGATTACAGGCGTGCACCACTACCAAGCTGGACTAGAAATCATTTTAAAATCTATTTCTTCACTTGCTAGCAAAGCTGTGTCCAATATTTCTTATTAAATTGTTACATAATTATTTTGCCATTCAAATCATAGATAACTCTAAGATATGTCTGAAGTGATGATTATTGTGATAGCTTGTTTTTTGAACTTAGGTTATTTTTCTATTCATTTACCGCCCTTTTGTATATTATTACATTTCCTATGTCAGATTTGAGATGATTGAGTATTTAGATGAAGTAAGTTATTGTGCTGTTTAATTCTATTTGTTAAATATTTTAAAAAATGATCTTGTTTTTGGACCATCTGCAATTGAATTATACCACATTTCCTTTTGAATTTTAGATAATTTGCCATTCTTATTCAGTTAATCTCATGTTTATTAGAGTGGATTCCTTTGCCATTATTTTATGTATCTTTTTAGTATATTTGAATTATTAAAAAACTTGATTCTTGAATCTCACTTGGTGATTTTACTGTTTTAGCACAGTTTAATATGACTTAATAATATACGCACAAATTTGTACATTGGTGTGCTTGCACATCCAGTTTGCAGGAATTTTTGTCACTTTTGTTGTCAGTTGTATACCTACTATCTGTTATGTAGTAAGTACTGAATACATATTTTTCAAATGAAGGTGCATTACAGTATGTGGACATAATTTTTTTAAAAATCTGGTGAGTTAAGCTCATAATTTTGCCTTTTTTTGTATAATCTTTTTAAATGTTTTGGGATCTTTTTAGATCTGCAGATTATGTGTGTGTGTGCAACTTTATTTTTATTTTTGTTAATATGTGTGTTGTTCTGTGGTACTTGGATTGAACCCAGTGCCTCTTTTTTTTTTTTTTTTAATTGGTTGTTCACAACATTACAAAGCTCTTGACATATCATACTTCATACATTAGACTGAAGTGGGTTATGAACCCCCAATTTTACCCCAAATGCAGATTGCAGAGTCACATCGGTTACACATCCACAATTTTACATAATGCCCTATTGGTAATTGTTGTATTCTGCTACCTTTCCTATCCCCTACTATCCCCCCTCCCCTCCCCTCCCAACTTCTCTCTCTACCCCATCTACTGTAATTCATTTCTCTCCTTGTTTATTTTCCCATTCCCCTCACAACCTCTTGTATGTAATTTTGTATAGCAATGAGGGTCTCCCTTCATTTCCATGCAATTTCCCTTTTCTCACCCTTTCCCTCCCATCTCATGTCTCTGTTTAATGTTAATCTTTTCTTCCTGCTCTTCCTCCATGCTCTGTTCATAGTTGCTCTCATTATATCAAAGAAGACATTTGGTATTTGTTTTTTAGGGATTGGCTAGCTTCACTAAGCATAATCTGCTCTAGTGCCATCCATTTCCCTGCAAATTCTATGATTTTGTCATTTTTTATTGCTGCATAGTACTCCATTGTGTATAGATGCCACATTTTTTTTATCCATTCATCTACTGAGGGGCATCTGGGTTGGTTCCACAGTCTAGCAATTGTGAATTGTGCTGCTATGAACATCGATGTGGCAGTATCCCTGTAGCATGCTCTTTTAAGGTCTTCAGGGAATAGTCCAAGAAGGGCAATAGCAGGGTCAAATGGTGGTTCCATTCCCATCTTTCCCAGGAATCTCCAAACTGCTTTCCAAATTGGCCGCACCAATTTGCAGTCCCACCAGCAATGTACAAGTGTACCCTTTTCTCCACAACCTCTCCAGCACTTGTTGTTGTTTGACTTCATAGTGGCTGCCAATCTTACTGGAGTGAAATGGTATCTTAGGGTGGTTTTGATTTGCATTTCTCTGACTGCTAGAGATGGTGAGCATTTTTTCATGTACTTATTGATTGATTGCATATCCTCCTCTGAGAAGTGTCTGTTCAGGTCCTTGGCCCATTTGTTGATTGGGTTATTTGTTATCTTATTGTCTAATTTTTTGAGTTCTTTGTATACTCTGGATATTAGGGCTCTATCTGAAGTGTGAGGAGTAAAGATTTGTTCCCCCCAGTGCCTCTTACATGCTTGTATGGTAGTCATTTACTCTGCCACTGACCTACATCCCCAGCTTTTTTTTTTTTTTTTCTTTTAAAGACAGGGGCTCCCTAAATTGCCCAAGGCTGTCCCCAAAATGGAATCTTCCCGCCTTAGCCTCTTTAGTAGCTGGGATTACATGTGCAGCTGATTATAGGAGGATGGTACTGTTCCTGGCTCCTGTGCAATTTTAAGAAATAATACAGAGAATCTCTGTATTCTGAACCAGTTTTCTCCACTGATAACATCTTGTAAATATCAGAACCAGAATATTAAATTGATAAAGATACAAAATATTTCCATCATAAAGATATTTCACATTGGTGGGCACAGAGGTTCATGACTGTATTCCCAGTGACTTGGGAGGCTGAGACAGGAGGATGACAAGTTCACAGCTAGCCTCAGCAACTTAGGGAGGCCCTGTCTCAAAAATAAAGGGGGCTGCAGATGTAGTTTCGTTGTTAAGTGCCCCAGGTTCAATCCAGAGCCCCCACCCCACCAGAAAGATAAATAACTTTGCCTGTTAGTAGCCATCCCCAGCTTCCCTCCTTCCTGTACCTGTAACTTCCTTCTTAACCCTTGGCAAACATTAATGTTCTTTTTGTTATGTTTCTGTAATTTTGTCATTTTAAGAATCTTAAATGGGGGCTGGGGATGTGGCTCAAGCGGTAGCACGCTCGCCTGGTATGCGTGCGGCCCGGTTTCTATCCTCAGCACCACATACAAACAAAGATGTTCTGTCCGCTGAAAACTAAAAAAAAAAATAAATATTAAAAAAATTCTCTCTCTCTCTCAAAAAAAAGAATCTTAAATGGCTGGGGAGTAGCTCAACATAGTTTCTGGGTTTGATCTCTCCACCATTGCAACAGGAACAGAATCTTATATTTTACTCCTCTGTGTAAATCTAATACAACCTATTTAATTATTTTTTAAAAAAATATTTTTTAGTTGATGGACCTTCATTTTATTTATTTGTGTGTGGTGCTGAGAATTGAACCCAGTGCCTCACACATGCTAGGCAAGCACACTACCACTGAGCCACGACCCCAGTCCCCATTTAATTATATAGAAATTTTATGATGATACAAATTGTATCTCAGTCTAGCTGTTAGAAAATAGAATGTTATTACTGCTAACTATATTAATGTTATAAGTTGAATTAAACAAATCTTAGAATTTATTTTTTCACTGAACATAATTCTGTAGATATTCAAGTTGTTTCTTATTTGCTTTTATTGCTGAGTATTATTACATGGTATGGATGTACCACAGTTTGCTAAGCTATTTACCCATTGAGTAAGACTGAAATGGCCAATTTTTTACTATTTATAAGTAAATTCTGCTGTAAACATTCGTGTATAGGTTTTTATGTGAACATAAACCTTTGTTTCTCTGGGGTAAATGCCCAGTAGTATAATTGTTGGTTATATGGTAGTTGCATGTTTAGTTTTTCAAGAAAATGCTATGTTGTTTTCCATAGTGTCTGCACCACTTTATATTACAATTTCCTCTGCAGCTTCACCAACATTTTTTGATGTTATTTTAAATTTTGGCCATTTTGATAGGTGTTAATGATATCTTCTGGTTTTAATTTGTATTTCTGTAATGGCAAATGATGTTAAACATTATTTGATATGCTTATTTGCCATTTCTTTACCTTAGGTAAAAATGTCTTCATGTCTTTTGTTCTTGTTTTAGTTGGATTGTTTGGTTTTTAACTGTTGCTTTGAAACTTCTTTATATGTTCTAGATATTAGTCCTTCATCAGATAAATGGATTTACAAATATATTTTCTCAGATTATGGTTTTGTTCATAGAACAAAAGTTTAAGAAGTCTAAGAAGCTAAAAATCTCAAGTCAACCTCAGTGTGCCAAAATCAAGGTGGTAGTAGGGCCCTCTTCCCTTCTGAGGCTCTGATAACACTCCAGATCTCTGTTTTCACATTCGCATGAGTTCTATGTGTCTATGTCACATCTCCCTTTGCTTCTCATTTATAAATATATTTAGGATAGCAGTTAGGGCTCATTTGGATAAACCTGGCTAATTACCTCATCTCAAAGTTCTCAATTGAATCAAATCTCTTACCATAACATTGCCTTTTCTGGGGAGTTAGAAAGCGCATGTATCTTCAGATGGCCATTATTGACTTTAATACTATCTGTGATATATTTTGAGGTTTTTGTTTTGTTTGCAGTGCTGGGGATTAAATTCAGGACCTCCAGTGTGCTAGGCAAGTGCTCTGCCATTAAACTCTATCACCAGCCCTTGAGTTAGTTTTGTTTAAGGTTGGAAACAGATTGAGGTTCATTTTTTTACCTATGATGTCTGGTTGTTCCAGCATCATTTCTGAAAAGTGTCTTTGATTGAACTGCTTTTACTTCTTTGTTAATCAGTTTTGCAACTAAGATATATTTTTGCCAGCCTCTAGAATCTTCTTTGAAAGTTGGAGTACCTACTTTATAGAGACCTACAGAGCAGCTGCTTTTTAGGGACCTTTTGTTTTTGGTGGTGCTAGGGATTGAGCCCAGGACCATTTTTAGAGACTTTTAAATTAGTTTTGTATTAATTATTTTATTATATAGTTTATTTCAATTGGAAATGTTGATATTTTTTCCTTTATGTCTTTATATTTTTAATTAGTCCTAAGTTAATTTTAAACCTATTGCTTTCTTTTTTTTTATTACACATATACAGCACAATTTTTCATATCTCTGGTTGTATATAAAGTATGTTGACATCTGCTTTATTTCTTATATGAATGTTTTCATTGTGTTTTGGGTGAAATTTCCAGTTTTTAGTAAAGCGATTAATATTTGAAGTGTTGTATTATAAATTGTTCAACTAATTTATTGCATAATTTTGTGGGATTAAATCAGAATTTTTTTTTCATTTTTAATATGGAAACTGAACCCAGAGGCACTTTACCACTGATCTACATCCTGCAGCCCTTTTTTAATTTTTAATTTTGAAACAGGGTCTTGCTAAGTTGTCCAGGCTGACCTCAAACTTGTGATTCTCCTGCTTCAGCCTCCTAAGTAACTGGCATGATAGGCTTGTGCCACTGTGTCTGGCTTACCCAACTTAAACATTTTAAATTTTGTTGTTTTTAAAAGAGGAAAGATTTAATTAGGTTCATGATTTCAGTCCATTGTTAATGGGCCTGTGGTAAGCCTGCATATCATGGCAGAAAGGCAGAAAGGCTTGGGGGAATAGTTTACCTCATAGCCTGGAAATTTTGGGGGGCAAGGGAGAGTGCAAGTGCCTAGCTTAAACTTTTTTTTTTTTTTTAAGAGAGAGAGAGAAATAATTTTTTAATATTTATTTTTTAGTTTTCAGTGGATACAACATCTTTGTTTTATTTTTATGTGGTGCTGATGATAGAACCTAGTACCCCGTGCATGCCAGGTGAGCACGCTACCGCTTGAGCCACATTTCCAGCCCTAGCTTAAACTTTTTAACATGAATGTGTTTATAACCAATATAAGCTATTGTTTTGGGTATGTGATATTTGGAGGCTGCCTCGATTCCACTTTTTCTATAGGTCTGTGGTTATCTGATTTTGCATGGTGCGGTGATTTTTAGGAATACATACGTTGGGTGATAATATAATTGTGTTACATTATAATAAATCTTGTAATAGATCTTAAGAGTCTGTATGTATTCACTTTTCCAATTCTATGAATCTACATTTCTGTGTCATTCAAAAGAAAGTTGGTATAGACATTTAGTTAAAGTAACCTTATGAGAGGTATTTTCATGTGGATAAAAAAAAACAACCATGAACTTTATATTCACTCTTTAGTCAAACTGAAGTCAATGGCAGAGGCATGTGCAAACTGCACAGTCTTGTATCTTTCTCTTTTTTTTTGGTACCAGGGATTGAACTCAGGGGCACTTGACCACTGGCCACACCCACATCCACATCCCCAACCCTTTTTTGTTTTTTATTTAGAGACAGGGTCTTACTGAGTTGCCTTGTGGTGCCTCATCCTCCCAAGCTTCTGGGATCATAGGTGTGCACCACCACGACCAGCAGTTTGTTAAAGTTGAAACATGGCATCCTAGGATCATTCCTGATGGTTAATTAATTCCAAAAGAGTAAATTCTGTTATATTGGTGAAACTGATGATTTTTACAGTTCTGTCAATATGAAGTATAAATCTCATTCTGGAGGTTGTGAGGTCCAAGATGGCAGGGCTGCATATTATGAGGGTCTTCTTGCTGGTGGAGATAGTTCCAGGGCCACTGAGGGCAATGAATGACAAGAGGGGTGCCTGGGAACTTTTATTTTTTGATAGGCATAGGATCACAAATTAATGAAAAAAAATGACTAATTAAGATAGTTTGGGGGGCAGCTTTGCATGAAACCACTGCATACATGTTTTTCAGATGGATTAAAAAATGAAGGGTAAAGCTTTAACTTTTTAGTGGGAAATGCAGGGAATGTCTTATCTTGAAACAGCAAAGTCCTTAAGAAAGCTAAATCACGAACTGAAATTTTAGGGAAGAGTGATGAATTTAGACTATATTAACATTTAAAAATTTTTTATATCAGAGGATCACAGACAATGTTAAAGACAAATGATACAATAGTGATGTGGTCTGTTCAAGTACAACAGATTGTATCAGATAGGTTTTTACATTTTTTTTCCCACTCAGCATTAATGTTTTATCCCATCATCAAAAGGCATTGGAAGCAAAGTATTCTAAAAGTAATTGAATGTAACAAGTCACACAGAATGCTCAACAACTATCTTCTTGGTTCAGTTGGTCTTGAGTTCTTGGAATACTTATTGCATTGTTCGCCTTTCCTTTGTGCATTTTACATCTGCTTTCATAATTTATTAGCTTTAACTATTTATTCCTCTGCCCCTTTTTAAAGTTCAGGGTAAAGTGTTTATTAGGAATGTAGTACTTTATAAATGTATTAGTGTTTTAGAATTATTTGGGCTCTTGTTAGGACTCTTGACAGTTACACAGATGGTCTAGTCCAACAGTTTTTTTTCCCCCCACAAGCCTTATAAGTTTTAGCGTGGAGCTATACAGAATTTAAATATTTTCAGTATTTCATATGTTGTGTAATATCAGAAATACTAAAGTACGTACAGCAAATGATTTTAATTTGGGATTTAATTTGGGATTCTAGGTTGTTGATCATTTTCTATCAGAACTTTGAGCATCATTCCATTCTTTTGTCATCTGTAATTGCTTATGAAGTATGATGCTGATCTAATTTTCTTTCCTTGGTAAATGGTCTATCTTTTACTCCCTCTTGGAAAGCGATTGGAAGTTGAAAAAAGATTATTTAAAAGTTTCCAGTGATCTGTGTGGGTATGAGTCTTTTTAAAATTCATTGTACAGGTTATTCACTTGTCTCTTATTCTTTTTTTCTTTTTAAAAAATATTTATTTTTTAGTAGTAGTTGGACACAATGCCTTTATTTTATTTATTTATTTTTATGTGGTGCTGAGGATTGAACCCAGGGCCTCGCACATGCTAGGTGAATGCTCTACCATGAAGCCACAACCACAGCTCCCAGTTGTCGCTTATTCTGCAGACATGTTTGCTTACTGCTGGACTCTGACATTTTTTTTTTTTTTTTCTTAAAATAATTTTCTATTGTCTGTCTTCTGTTTGGTGGTTGTTGGGCTACAGAATTAGGGAATCTTATGGTTTATTTCTAGAGAAATTTATTTTCTATCTAGCTTTATTTTTTTTTTTTATTTTTAAATTTTTTTGTGGTACTGGGGATTGAATTTAGGGCCCTGTGCTAGGCAAGTGTTTTTTGTGTGTGCTTTTTTTAAGCCCAATTAGAAGATAATTTTAATTTTTCTAGTTTTTAACAATTTAATGTAACTCTTAATTAAGACCTAATTAAGACCTTAACGTAAGTGTAATGCACATATGAAAAAAGGTCCCTATAGTAAATGTCTAGCTCAGTAGAATTTTTTCCAAACTGAGCATATCTGTATATTCAGCACCCTCATCAAACAAAAGAACATTGAGAGCACACTGAAAATTTCCCAGTGTATCTTTCTCCAAGGAAAATCTCACATTCTCCAAGATACCCTAATGATGACTTTGAAAATATTTTTTAAATTGTTATAAAATAGAAAAATTAGGTTTATCTTCTGATTGGGCTTTAAAAAATGCTTAAAACAAACAAACAAAACACTTGCCTAGCACAGGACCCTGAGTTCAATCCTCAGTACCACAAGGTGTGTGCCACTGGGCCCTACCTGCTTTTTATATTTTCGTTCTCATTATAGGAACTGTAGTTTTCATTTTGTAAATAAGCCACAATTTATTCTTCTATTGATAACATTTATATAATTTTTAGTTTTAAGCTATTGCAAATAGTGGGCTGCAAACATTCTGGGAATTTTTTTTTTTATACAATTCTATTAGGTATGTATTTTGGAGTAGAATTTCTGGGCTGTAGTAGATACTGCCAACTGGTTTCTCAAATGGTTCTATCAGTTTACTCTCTCTCTCTCTCTCTCTCTCTCTCTCTCTCTCTCTTTAGAGAGAGAGAGGGGAGAGAAAGAATTTTAATTTTTTTTTTTTTAGTTCTCAGCGGACACAACATTTTTGTTTGTATGTGGTGCTGAGGATCGAACCCGGGCCGCAGGCATGCCAGGCGAGCGCGCTACCGCTTGAGCCACATCCCCAGCCCAGTTTACACTCTCTACCATCAAATAAATGTTGGTTTACACCACCCTTTTCATTTTTAGTGAAGTTATTTCTTTTTTACTCTTGTTGAATAAGTGGATTTTGAAATTTTGATCTTTCCTTTTCCTAAATAATAACTTTTATTTGTACATATTAAAATTTTAAAATATTCTATTTATGGAAGTATTAAGTTATCCAGCTTATAATTAATCATTTTTAATTACTATTTCACTTTATTTCTTGCATTTGATTCCATCTTTTTTATGCACAATTCTCTCTTAGCAGTGAGTTTTGCTGATATAGACTTTGTTAACAGCTTCGATTCTGAATTTAAAGAGGAAGGTTTAGCTTAGTGATAGTTTTACCTTCATCTCTAAATATTATCTCTCTTTTGTAGCTTTAGTAGACATAGCTTCCATAACAGTACTTAAGTCTTGGTTCCTTTTCTCTTACTCTTAAACTCCTTTGAATTGTATATCTTTAAATTATTTCTTTAGTACTCTTCCACCTTGTCTGCTCTTCTTATTCCCTCCAATTTCAAGATCATATTTCTAATTGTTTACTGGATATTGTGTATTGAGATGATTTTTGTGGTACTTTGAAATTAACACTTATACTTTCTATGCCAGATAATTCTTCCAATATTTATTAACTTGGTGAATAGAGTCACCTTTTACTCAGTCTTCCAAGTTATAAATCCTACCTTTCTCTCCTACAACTAATTATAATTTTTTTTTTTTAACCTGGAATTGAACCCAGGGGCCACTGAGCTACATTTGCAGACCTTTTTACTTTTTTTTCTTTTGAGATAGGGTCACACAGAGATTCTGAGACTTGTCCTTGAATTTGTGATCCTCTTATCTCAGCCTCCAGAATCCCTGGGATTACTGGCATGCACCTCAGTGCCTGGCTTTTTTTTTTTTTTTTTTTTTAAACAGGAAGCTCTATCCAAATGCCGACAAAACCATTGAGAAAGACAGTGGGATAGACAAAGGGGGGAATGAAGGGAAAGGAGGCTTGGGATAGGGAAAGACAGTGGAATGAATCTAACCTAACTTTATGTATATGAATATATCACAGTGAATCTCACATCATGTACATCTATCAGATACTAATTTATTAAAAAAATAAATAGCAGAAATATCAATAGAGTATAGAGGGAAAGGAACGGGGGAGGGAGGAGGGCAGGGAAGTACTGGGGACTGAATTAGACCAAATTATTTCAATGCTTTTATAAATTATGTCAAAATGAGTCCTATAGTTAGGTAAAAGAACTAGTTAAAAAAAAAGTGTTTCTCTAAAACAGAGCTATTTGTGTTCTTCCTCCCTTTTAAAACCTGTCTTAGTGTAGACCTTATTGTATTTTAGACTGTTGTTTCTAATTATTGCTTATTTAAGTGAGAGAGCTATCTGAAGCTTCCTTCCCTCTTTTTTTTAATATTTATTTTTTAGTTGTACTTTGACACAATATCTTTATTTTATTTATTTATTTTTATATTTATTTTAGTTATGAGGTGCTGAGGCTCAAACCCAGAGCTTCACACATACTAGGCAAGCGCTCCACCACTGAGCCACAACCCCAGCCCCTCTTTTTTTCTTTATAGTCCCTCAGGTTGAAGAATATAAATACTGAGCAAACAAAGTATTTAAATGAAAAACTTATTTAAAAATTATAAATCATACAGATAATAAATTTAAAATTTTTAGTTTAAACAAATTTGTAACATATTATTTTATGATTTGAGCATTTATGCTTCTGGAGTTATCAAAGCTCAAAGTGGCACTTAAGACTTTTGGGGTACCCTAGGAACTTTGGTAAGTATTGATATATTGTGATCTGAAATGTTGAATAGTCATTTTCCAATATCTTCACTGTTACAGTTTTTATCTGGGATATATCCCTAAAAGCTCATTTGTTAGGCAATGCAGCAGTGTTCTAAGTTGGAAAGAGTGGATTATGGAGTTCTGACTTAAATCAGTAGATCAATCTACTTGATGTATAAAAATTTGAATGTGTTGGTAACTGGGTAGGTGGAGTATGTCTGGAGGAGGTAGCCACTTGGGGGTCAGTCTTGGGGACTATGTCTTTCCCTGGCCCATTCCTCTCTGCTTCCTGGATGCTATGAATTGAACAGCTTTCCTCCATCATGCCCCTCCACTATGGTGTTTTGTCTTGGAGCCCGCTAACCATGGACCAAACCTCTGAAACTGAGCCCAAAATAAACTTTTCTTCCTCTAAGTTGTTGTGAGGTTGAGGTCACAGTGACAAAAGTTGACTTAACACACCCAGTTATATTATATTGGTTAATTTATTGACTTTTTATAATTATACATAATTATGGGTTATAATTAGATGCTTATTTTTATAATTTTTAAGACTAGTTTCTAGTTTGACAAGTGAAAACTGATGTCTTGGTCTTATTTGCTTTGCATTATTTTGATACCTTGTTCTGGTGAGTATTATTAGTGTTTTAATTTATGGCCTTAATTGATAATCACTTCTAATGTCTTTAATGATATTAGCTACTGTTTGCACTTTCTTGACTCTCATAGTATTGAAATCATGTGAATAACTCAGTTGTAAATATTTTTACTATTTTATGGATTAGGAAACTGATTTAGAGGGGAAAAATGATTGTTCAGTACTACATAGTTAGGGAACTCAGATTCTCATTTTATTTCGTTGTTCCCTCACTTTTATTGGTATAAATGAGTAATGTTGATACATTTGATCCCAAATATAGACACCTATATGGCAGAGCCAGGATAAGAGCCTGTGATTTGTCTGGCTCTCTTAAAAGCAAAATGATCAAATGTGGTAATTAGTGTGATCAGAGGAGAATAAATTAAAATTTTATTTAGTTAGTTTGGTTCCACTTAGAATGTTGGCTGTGGATGTTAATGCTAGAAGTGTTTTTAAATATTTCTTAAATTGTATTCCTTTGTATATCATTGTGGGAGATTTTTATATATCCTGACCACATAAGTTTGGGCAACCATTATGTTTTTCCTTAGCAGAGGAAACAGTCTGTTCTTCCAACTTTGCTAATTAATCTATGTATTCTTTTTTTGGTGGTGCTGGGGATCAAACTCACTGCCCCACTCATGCTAGGCAAGTGTTCTACCACTGTACTTTCTACTTCTAACCCTATGCAGTCTTGTTTAGTAGACCTAATCATATTTTGTGGGAACATCTTGATATATATATCAGTTTGAGCCAAAAGATGATATGGTCCATCCTTTCAGTTTGTAAGGGGAGAAAATGGAGATCCAGTATAGGTGTGTTTCACACAGCTGCTAAATGGCAGCGCCAGGATAAGACTCAGTTCTTCCTTTGTAGCATGCTTCCTGTGATGATAATGTTACATAATAATATTTATGTTTTCCTATACTCTATTAAACAATTGTAAAGTAGATCTGTAGCTGCTTTTATGTTCCCATCTAATCTAGTTATTAGTCTTATTCTCTGAGAAATAACATATAGTTCTTAAAATCCTGAGATGTACATATGAATAGCCTAATGTACTTAGCATAAATATTTGTCCAGTCACTTATTTGTTTAATCATAGAAATAAAAAGAGTACTTTTTTTCTGTAATTAACATGTCACAAATGTTTGATTTAGTTTCTGTAGAAAATGTTTCCTGACTGCAATGAGAGAAAGTGGAATACATTGTCCCCTGTGTCGTGGAAATGTGACTAGAAGAGAAAGAGCGTGTCCAGAACGGGCCTTAGATCTTGAAAATATCATGAGGAAGTTTTCTGGTAGCTGTAGATGCTGTGCAAAACAGGTAGAGAAAATGCTCTTTGAAAGTTTAAAATTCTACTCTGAAGTTTTCATTTGAGTGCTCTTGGTGGGTGCTTACACTGTTTTAAAGAGAAAGATATTATTTAGTTTTGGAATTGAGTAGAAAAGACCAAAAAAAGTTGTAGCTGTAGATTTTACTAGATTATAAGCTTATTGAGAACAGAGATTGAAAGATAAAATCTCTGAATTATCATACTTTTTAGCATGGTATTTCCTGCAAAGTAATAGCTCATTAATTACTTGCAAAATTAATTGAACACTTAGTTCATTTATACCCCATTGTGGTGGATTTAATGTTTAAATCGTTTTTCTGACAATAGCATCAGTATTGCAGCTTTGTACATAGAAATGTTAATCATTCAACCAAATTGAAGTAAAGGAATTCTCTAGGGTCCTGCTTTATATATGTATTTATCTAAGAAATCACAAAGTATTTGGCAGAAGACTTTGGTTAATTTTTAAGTAACAGGTAGGAAAATCAGGTGTTGGCAAATAACTGGCATTTATTTTCCTTTTTTTTTTTTTTTTAAGAGAGAGAGAGAGAATTTTAATATTTATTTTTTAGTTTTTGGCAGACACAACATCTTTTTTTGTATGTGGTGCTGAGGATTGAACCCGGGCCGCATGCATGCCAGGCAAGCACGCTACCGCTTGATCCACATCCCCAGCCCCTGCATTTATTTTCTTATCTGTAATGTATTGTTCTATTATTTAGAGAAGGTGTAAAATGATGTGGAGTAGCTAGACTTTGAGTAGATTTATGTGTCTATGGATTTTTTTCTGAAAACTAATAGTAAACAAAACTGTTGCCATTTTATGCATGCACACAAATCAGATCTGTTTTTCTATGACTTTAAAGAAGGTGAGAGAGCAATGGAGTGAAGCTGGAAAACATACTTGAGATTCTGGCTTTACTCCTCAGTGAGAAACTAAAAAATGTTTCATATATTAACTTGGGAACTTAATTTTTTAAAAAAATGCTTTCTATTTGTGCTATAAGTAATTAAATAAAGAAATGCCTAATAGAATGAGACGACTTAGTACTTTTGACTTTTTTAATATTAGTAGTATCATCATCTCAAGTATAAAATTATTTGTTGATATTTTTTGCTGTGACTTTATAGAAGGTGGACTCTTTCAAGGTCAGCACCTAATAGAAAGGTATTACCTATTTTCAACTCTTAAGAATTAAATAATTATTTTTTTAAAAACTCTCTTTATTTAAATGAATTTAATCTTGTTTAATTTCATCATTTATTTTAATCTTTTTTCTCTTGTTGAGAGTTGAGAGTATCAAATGTTGTGAGTTTTTTTTTTAACTAAAAACATTTTAATCTATTTACAGATTAAATTCTATCGTATGAGACATCATTATAAATCTTGTAAGAAGTATCAGGATGAATATGGTGTTTCTTCTATTATTCCAAACTTTCAGATATCTCAAGATTCAGTAGGGAATAGGTAAGCAACCTTTCTTCTTAAAAGTATAATTTTTATAATTGAAATGGGAATTGTTTGAGGAACTAGGATTTTTTTTTATCATTTGTATTTTTAAAGTAAAATATACTATTAAAACATTTTCCTTCAAAATTTTTGATAAAAATGAAAAAGTTACTTGAAAAGTAAGTTTTATTTTAGTGATATAAAATATTTAAATTTTGTTGTTTTTTTTTGTTGTTTTTTTAATTTTGAACTGGGGATTGAACTGAGGGGCACTCTACTATAGCTATATACCAGTTTTTTATTTTGAGACAGGGTCTTAAATAAATTGCTGAGACTGGTATCAAACTTGAGTCCTACTGCCTCAACCTCCAAAATCGCTAGAAGCAATACTTTAAAATTAAAAACTGTTTTTTGGTTGTTTTTTTTTAAATGCTACTGATACAGTATTCAAAGCTTAGATGCAGGTTCACTTTGTTTTGATGATTATTGTCACTGGAAAAGATACCTTCCTATAAAAAAGGAAGGAGATATGTCATAAGTTCAAATTACTAAAATTTTTAGTTCTATTCACTAAATATCAAAAAGGCTTTTATTGAAATTTTCACCTTCCCTGATAAAAACTGTTAAAAGTCAACCAGAAATTGTTATATTTTCAAGGGGAACATTCAAAATTCATTGATTTTATTTATGTAGGAGATTTTTTAACTGATTAGAAAGACTTGTTACCAAGTTGAGTTTGAGTGTTTTTTAAACAATACAGAGGTAGTCTCTCTGTATTGCCCACACTGGCCTCCAGCTCTTGGGTCCAAGCAGTCCTTCTGCTTCAGCCTCCTGAGTAACTAGAAATACAAGTGTGCCCCACTTGAGATTTTCTAAAAATAAGGGTCACATACTGATTTTGGTCACAAAAATCATACAGTGTTTCCTTAATAATTGTATTCTTCATAGTTTGAGTTTATTTTAAAGAGCAATTTTTTTAGTGTTTTTGTTGTTAAAATGCCACCTTTACTGGAACAGATTAATATCTGTCAGATACATGCAAAATACTCTTAAAAGTTTTTTATTGGGCTGGGGTTGTGGGGCAGCAGTACTGTGCTTGCAAGACCTGGTGGATTTGATCCTCAGCATCACATAAAAATCAATAAATAAAATAAAGGTATTGTGTCCAACTACAACTAAAAAATAAATATATTTTTTAAAAAAGTCTTCTATTTGGGTATGTAATTCAACTACGTGTGGAGAGGTGGTTATCTTCACAGAGGGTGCCTTTTCATTGAGTACACATTGTTATATGCAACTTTATTTTGAAAATTTTAAAAACGACCATCTGTTAGGTAGGTGATACACTATTGTTTGTCTTTTTATAAAAGAAAATTGAATAGTAAGGTTTTTTTTTGTTGTAGTTTTTGTTTTTTTAAGTTCAACAACCCTTAAGTTTAGGTTTGAGATACAGAGCAAACCTCTTTAGGACTGCTACCTATCTCTTTACTATTAAGATTTCTACCTTTGAAGGACCTGACCTTGCTTTTGTAAAATTGACCAAATGGGTGAAATTCTCTCTCACACAAGTGGCAATCCCCATATGGCATGTCCATTCTTCCTTTATGATTTCTCTAATATTTTATATGACACAAGACTGACAAGTGAAGAGAAGATATCAAGATGTTGTATATATTAAATATTAGTGAAGTTTGGGAGTCAAATATAAGTGTAGTAAATAAGTATTTTCTTAAGCCTACTCCGTTTTGGAGGCCACAACCTTAAACAGTGTCCTACCACATGTCAAAAAGTTGATGAATTTTTGAAGTCTATCCATGTTTAAAATCTTACTGGTAGAGGTAGAGGAGTAGGATTTAAGGTAATTCAAAATTGTCTAATCTGTACTTTTGTGACTGCATATTAATATTAAAAGACATGAATAAGAACCTAATAAGCAGTTCTGTCTTAATTTGTTTGAAAAGTAATTACCATAATTATTGTATGTTCAGAACATTTGAAATTTATACTTTAAAAAAAAATTCAGACTGGTTGTTTTTCATTAACAGTTCAAGTTAACAAATCCCTGATGGTTTTATTATTTGAGGTTTTAACCATTTTCCCCCTGTGCTTATTAAGTAATAGGAGTGAAACATCCACATCTGATAACACAGAAGCTTACCAAGAGAATACAAGGTAAGCTTTTTAAAAATTTTGCTAATTTAGCAGGTAATATCCATTACTTTATTAAATAATAAATTTGTAAAATAAATTTTTATTTACTTAAATCATTTGCTTTAGTGCTAGAGGTTGGTAGTTTAAGAAACAGTATAATTTTTTTTTCAATATATATTTTTATTTATTTATTGTTGGTTTATTAGGAGTTTACACAATAGTGGGATTTGTTGCAATGTATTTAGACATGCACATATCAGTATAATTTTTGTTTTTAATAATTTCATTAAATTCAGAAAGTTTAGCTATTCTCTTTGACTATGGTTAGATTTCTTCCAAGCATGATTCATATAGAGTTTTCAATGTTGAATTGTTCCTTGCTGACTTTGAAGAGGTATCAAAGCCTAATAATGCTTGATGCTCAGATTGTTTTGAAGTGCTTTATTCTAGTGATCAATGTGTCTTTTTGCTTTATCTGTAAATTTTGTATGTTTAATTCCTAGGACCTGGATTATATTAAAGATATAATTTTTAAAAAAAATTTTTTTTTTTAATATTTGTTTTTCAGTTTTCAGTGGACACAACATCTTTGTTTGTATGTGGTGCTGAGGATCGAACCTGGGCCGCGCGCATGCCAGGCGAGCGCTCTACCGCTTGAGCCACATCCCCAGCCCGAAAGATATAATTTATTATTATTATTTTTACTGAGGATTTAACCCTGGCATGCTTTACCACTGAGCCCTAGCCCACTTCTTTTTATTTTTTATTTTGAAACAGGGTTTTTTCTAAGTTGCTCATGGCTGGTCTCAAAGATGAGATTCTACTGCTTCAACCTTCTGAGTTAATGGGATTGCAGGCATGGGCCTTTGTGCCTGGCTAAAGGTATAATTTTGGTAGAAATCTTAGAAGTTTTAAATTTTAGCATCAGACACTGGTGCATGCCTATAATCCCAATGACTCAGGAGGCTGAGGAGGATCACAAGTTCAAAGCCAACCTCTGCAGCTTAGTGAGGCCCTAAAAAATTTTTCAAGGAACACAAGAATGACATCTATTAGCTTCATATTAATGATTGATTCTAAAAATTTGGACTTATCTACTTAAAAAAAGCTAAGTCTTTTTGTTGTTATTGTTTTGATCTAGGCAGACTCCATGAAAAAAATTTAATACTATTTCTATTAACTGAGATTGTTTGAGAAGTTCTGTTCTAGATCATTTATTGAAAACATTTTAAAAATGTGAGAATCCTTCAATAGTCTAATGATTATAACTTTAAAAAAATAAGCTCACATTAGTCAAAATATAATAGAGCTCATTTTTTTGTTATGGTATTGAATTAAATATGCTTCATTTACAATTGTTTTGTAGTTCTGGGAATCCCACCTTTAAGTGTCCCTTGTGTCAAGAGTCAAATTTTACTAGACAGCGTTTACTTGATCACTGTAACAGTAACCACCTATTTCAGATAGTTCCTGTGGTAAGTACATGTTTAAGATAGTCTTCTGCTTAAAGTATGCTGCTCCATTTATTTTACTTTATATATGCAAAAGGGAATGCCACAGATATAAATTGGGATATAGAGCATTATCAGTAAGGTAGATTTTTGTCAACAAACGATTGATAAATCAAATTTTATTTGAGCCAAAATGAGATGTTTAGAAATCCAAGGGATATGCTTATTGTGAGATAGGATAGGACAGCCTGGAGAAGAGTAAAGTGATGAATGAGGTGAACAGGAAATTCATTGTTAAACAGTGACAGAACCTAAATCTATTGGGTCCTTTCAGTTTCTTTCTCTATAGGATGTAGATGACAGGGTCCAAGCAGGTGGATTTGTTGAAAGAATAAACCCAATAGGTATTTTTTTAAAAATATTTATTTTTTAGTTGTAGTTGAACTCAATATCTTTATTTATTTTTTTTTATGTGGTGCTGAGGATCGAACCCAGGGCCTCGCATGTGCTAGGCGAGCGCTCTACTGCTAAGCTACAACCTCAGCCCCCCAGCAGGTATTTTAAATTCTAAACCTTTGCAGAATCTGATACATGAATGCATAAAGCAAGGAAGGAAAAGAACCATACAAATCTTTTTGATGTCATTTTGAGGGTGAGTTAGAAAGTGATGAGACCTTTTCAGTGAATGAAGAAAATAAAAGAGTAGCAATGTGCAGGATTCCAACATTGTGTTAATGGTCTCAGAACAGCTTATTTTGAACACAGTTAATAAGTGATTTTAACTGTGGATAATGGAATAGAACGAACAGAACTGGAAGAGATATTTCTTTTTTAGCTAAGCTTTTTTTGTGTGTGTGTGTGGTCCTGGGGATTAAACCCAGGGCTTTGTGCATGCAAGGCAAGCACTCTGCCAACTGAACTATATATATGTCCCTGCCCATAAGCATTTTGATATGTAAACATTCCTTCAGAAATAAAAAATAGGAGGAAAGTTTATCAGTAAAAACTTGTGGATATTTTTAAGCTTAGTGGATTACTAGAAAAATTTGGAAAAAAAGCATGTCCCAATAACTATCGAGAATTCCTTCAAACTCTTGCATACCTACTTTGCTTTTTTAGAAGGGGGTCAGTTTCTGTTAAATAATAATGCCAAGAAGTCTTCAGGAAATCTCATATATAAGAAATTACACTTAGTTTTATATTGAATTAGCAATTTTTATTCATTTCTGCTTAGTAGTCACTCTATTGTAAGCTTTGACTAGAGTCCAGTTACAAAAGTTCCTTTTTATATTATTTAGTATGTCATCCATTTGCTTTTAAAGATGTACTTCATTAAAATTTTAAGAATGCAATTTAAACTTCATAATTCAAATAATTTTCATTTTACATATAAATGAAGCTAATAATATCATGGTATTGTGTAGATCAAATGAGATTATTTACTACATAGGCAATTAATGATAACTATCATTACTATTGGTGTTTCTATTGTGTTTCTATTGAAATAATGTGTAATTGGAAATTAAGTAATAGAATATAAAAGGTCTCTTATTGTATTAGTGCATTTCTTAAGGTACTTTGGGAAATGATCTAGTTATGAAATCTGGCCTTTAGAAATGTTTTTCATCAAGAGCTAGAAGTGTAGCTTGGTGGTAGAAGGCTTCCCTAGCAGGCTTGAAGCCCTGGGTTGGATACCCAGCATCATTAAAATAAAAGGAAATACTTTTCAGATATTTCAGTGTTTTTTTTCAGAGCACTGAAGTACAGCAAATATTGCAGTAAAACAAGTCACACAAAATATTTGATTTTCCATTGTATGTAAAAGCTTATTATTATGTGTTTACTGTGTCAAAATAAAAAACAATGTTCATAGCTTAGTTAAAAAATCATTTTTTGCAAAAAAAGTGTTAGCAGATACTTTTTGAACTTTTGGAAATATGGTGCCAATAAAAGTTGCTTAAACCTTCCATTATATAAAGTTCGATTGTTTTCATAATTTTTTTATATAAAACAATCTGTTTTTCATAGACATGTCCTATTTGTGTGTCTCTTCCTTGGGGAGATCCTAGCCAGATTACTAGAAATTTCGTTAGTCATCTAAATCAAAGACATCAGTTTGATTATGGAGAATTTGTGGTAAGTAAATTCTTTAATAAAGTACTATTTAAATATTCAAGTTAAATTATTTTTTTCAATCTAGACTTGGGGTTTTGTTTGTTTCTTTTGTACTAGGGATTGAACATAAGACATTCTACCACTGAACTACATTTCCAGCCCTTTTTAGTTTTTGTTTTGAGATGGTCTCACTAAAAGTTGCCAAGGCTGGTCTCAAACTTGAATTCCTCCTGTGTTGCTGGAATTTCAAACATGCATCTCCATGCCTGGCTAGACTTGAATTTGAGTCAAGCTGTTGTACCATATTGGTTAGATATATAGCAAGTTCTTTTATTTTTGCTAATAACATTGGCAAACTTTTAGATTATAGATATACTACTTGAGGTACAATTGGTACAACATATGAAAGGATATATTTATCATATACTATAAGTTGTTGTTAAACCTACTATTAGAGATATTAGAGATTTCTCCACATCTAGCACATGAAACTTTTTTTTTTTTTTTTTTTTTTTAATGGAGGAGCTTAAGTATCAGGCAAAGCCAGGTTGATTACTTGGGAAAGTGAGCAATGAAGTTACATAATTTAAAAATGGCTCCTTAAAGCAAAACTGTGGGGTTAATTTCTCTTTCCTGAATGTGTCATAGTTTTTTAAAATTAATTAATGACTTCTTTGTTAAATGTGACATTGCATTTTATTCATCTCCAGTGTAATTGAGACGTTATTTAATTCAGCATTAATCCTGACAAAAAAATGACTATTTTCTAGTTTAGGTAATAAAACCAGACATGTACCGTTCTCACAGGGGATGTGAACAAAATTTACATTTTTCTTTTCTCTCCAGTTTTGAAATTATATAACCCCTCCCTCATCCCCCACCCCCAGCCCTGCTGCCCCCATATCTTCAGTATTAGAGATTGAAACCAAGGGTGCTGTACTAATGAGCTCCATCCCCTGTTCATTTTTAATTTGAGAGGGTTCTGCTTAGTTGCTTAGGCTGATATTGAAAATGTGATCCTCCTGCTTCAGACTGCTGAGTCTCTAGGTGTGAGCCACTGCATCCAGCTGAAATTGCACTCTTGATAAATGGGTTTTTTGTTGTGTTTTTGAGGAAATGGCATTTTTGGTGGCCCTTTCAAAACAATTCAGATGTACATAAAAATCACTGTTTCATTAGCAATTTTATGAAGTACTTGTAGATTATTATTCTCATCCTAGGAAAGGTTACTATGTCTGGAAGACTGTTTGGAAAAATGAAAATCTGTTCAGTGAGCTACTTTTGGTCTAATTGTTATATTGTTTTACCTTGCTATTGAAAACTATGATTTTAATTATTCGATGCTGTTATTTCTTTGGGCAAATTTATCACTTATGATTGTAGGTTATAATTAAGCATAGTTTTGATTAATGATTGATTGGAAATATATATTTCATTCTCTGTTGATCTTATTAGTCCTAAATAATTTACAGTTGAACTTAATTAAAGCTTAAGTATTTAGATCTTTTAATCTTTTATCTATTTATTTTTTTCACACTGAAATTTGAACTTGGGGGTGCTTTACCACAGAGCTACATGCACAGCCCTTTTTATATTTTACTTTTAGTTTGAGATAGTATCTCACTAAGTTGCCCAGGCTAGCTTCAAGCTTGTGCTCTCCCCCCTCAGCCTCCTGAGTTGCTGAGATTACGGATAGGTGCCATCAAATCCACCTTAATCTTATATTTTAAATTATACTATGTGTTGTACACAAATTGTCCTGAATGTAATGTACATCAAGATCAGTAATATACTGGATAAATGTGGAATAGTTGAGTATTTTCTTATTGACTACTTAACGTTTTTGTGTGTGTGTGTGTGTGTGTGTGTGTGTGTGTGTGTGTGTGTATGTGTGTGTTCTAGAATCTTCAGCTAGATGAAGAAACCCAATATCAAACTGCTGTTGAAGAATCTTTTCAAGTAAACATCTGAAGCCTGTAGACATCTCTACATCTTTGTACCTGCAAGTGCCATCTTTAAGGGGAAAACTACACGAAGTCACCGTTTCAGTAACTTGATGTGTATATTAATAAAAGTAATTCAGTCTATTGTTTTAAATTTTTTAATTGAAAAATAAAGGTTGGGCCACCTAAAAACTTCATCTTCTTGACAAGTTAAAAAATGAAAGTTATGACATTACTTTAAAAGCATAAAAAGGATTATATCTCAGTAATGTAGTGAAAAGGGAATCCCTGTTGTACTCTTATCTTTTTTTATATTACATATTTTTGAATTTTTCATTTTTATTATGTTGCTTTTGAAATTTGGTGCAGTTTTTCCTATTTATTGTACACAGGCATCACACAGTAGCAAATTCTAAAAGACGTGATTGATATAAACATAACAAATCTGAGCCAGTTGTCAGAGTTGCAGAATGAAAACTTGAAGTGCTAAATGGAAGAATCCAAAGGAAATTTTTTAAACACAGATTATAGCTGAAGTATTCAACTATAAGAAAATTGTATTTATATAACATTTAGTATTTTTGAAAACTAGTGAGATTTCTTTAATAATTTTAACTCTTAAAGTTCATTGCAAAGACATTTCCTTTTTGCTATTAGAAGGAAATATCAAGAAAAAAATTTATTTCTTTGGGGCAATTGGTAATTCAATCTTGTTTGTTTGACCAATTTGTAAGCTGAAATACCAAGCTGAATAACAATTGTTTTGCCACAGAATTTTCAATAGCCAGTGTTTCTCATTAGCTGAGACGAAACTTACTAGAAACTTTCAGTTGGTGATATATTCTACAGATATACTTAAATGAGAAATTTAAAGAAATTCAAAGCTAAAGATATATATGTACATATACTTTTGTATGTATATACATAACATACATATACATATATATCTTTGCAGTTTGTCAGGTTATACAGAACTTTTATTAAGGATTTAAAAATGAACAAGCAATATAGGATTAAATTATCTGATTTGATTAAAATTTTGTATATCACCAAATTTTTTTAAAAAGTAACAAATGCTAAGTGATATAAGTTGGTTGCTATTACACCTTAAAAATTGAGTTTACACACAATTACCTATTTATATGGTGCTCATTTGTTATTCTCAAAAATAATGCGTGACTATGAGGGTAGTGAAAATAGATTTTACCAGCCACAGTTTCACTACTTCATAGTCAAAACTAAGTTTTTTCTTAATATTGGGAATCATAAAGTATTTTGTAGAAGGGCCAAATCACAGAAAAAAAAAAGGATAAAGTGAATTCACTGACATTCCATACTAATATACAATGTTATGCTTTCTTTAAAATTACTAAAAGATCAAGATCTCAGAAGTAGTTTGCTGCTAATATATACATATATTGTATAAAAAGGTATATTTTGGTTTTTTTAAAACCCTTGTTGACTTTTCTACAGTGAACATTTTTTTAAACTTGATTTAATAAAAATGTTAATTTTAGAAGTGAAGTTTTGTAAAAACCTTTTTCAGTCAAACAGCAATGATTTTATTTATAGATAGTAATAACAATCACACAGAAAGCCATACATCTTAATGCCTTTGTTCTGTTATTCTAAGAGTAATGTTTACTGTATGCTTTAACATTTTTTTCTGCAGCTAACATGAGTGTAATTTTAGGAACAGCAGGATGAATTCTTTATAAAGATACTTTCGACCATAGTTTTTTTTTTCCAGTTTAAAGCAATAATTTAGTAGTTTCTTTCAAAGTTTAACGTGTCTGGTGTATGTCAACTTAAACCATTCTGAAATTTGCAAACTTCTTTAAAGGAAAATTGTTGGTAGAGATCATCTTGATGAAATTGTATTTTGAAGTTTTGTGAATGAGTTAAATATTAATAGTCTTGTGTGTTTTACATATAAGCTTTTTCATAAGGAAAATATTGACTTTGGTATTTGCTTTTCTCTGGGAGTTCAAATATAGAAATAATTGTTTAAAATAGCCCCTCCATTTGTCACTGGGTTGGAAGTAGGGATAAACCTGTACACATTTAATTCATGGAAATTAAATTCATGGGAAAAGGTTCTTATTTTAAATAATTTGTCAGGATAAAGGAGGGAAGCTATTAATACTGATATCTAAATTTCACAATACCACTTAGGAAAGCCTTTTCTTTAAACAAATTACAGTTTATGTTGTTCGTTTAAACAGAGTCTTATTTGAGATGTATTGCTTTATTTTTCAATTAAAAGTGGTTTTCTCCTACTGTGTGTTTAATGAAAATTTTATCCAGAGGCAAATATAACATCTAACTCTCACCCTGAAAGACACATAGATGATAACCCATTACTTTTTAAAAAAGTGAGTAGGCAAAAGTTATCACATACTGTTGAATTTAACTTTATAAACCTTTCATCTGTTTTAAATGTAACACACTATAAAGCTATTTTATGAAGTGTCTAGGTCATCTAGCAAGATTTTTTTAAGCCCTGATAGGCAGAAAGCTAGTTAATTGGTTAATTAAATACCTTTATTTGGAGAAATTACTCTCAAGATACCAGGGCTATAAGAATCTATTGCAAGTACAATGTCATATGCCTATTTGGCTGCTTGGTAAGTACTACCTTCAGTGAACTATAACTTCTATGGAAACCCCTTGAGTCTACTACTAAATCCTTTTTAGAATGGGGTACTATTTTAGCCTGTGTAGAAATGGTATGACCCAGAAAACGTGTGTGAAATTCATGATAGAAATAAAGCATGCACTCCATACCACCTAGTGCACAATATTTTTTTTTTTAATTCTGCAACAAAGTTGCAGAAAATGAAACGTATGATGAGGTTATATTAGAAACTTATGTGATTAAAGGGGGGTTACAGGGAATGGGAAACCATGTTGCAGCGCACATGCCACATGATCTTACCCCAACACCAAGTTAAATCTTTGGGAACAGAGAAGATAGACATTACACTCTGTCCCACTGGTGAAATGAGAAAGAAAAATGGCAGTATTTTTTTTAAACGGCTGTATTTTATTGTGTACTTATTAACTTGCATTAGATTATGCAGCTTTCTTGATGATGTTTTTTTTTCTTCTTTGATGCTGGGAATTGAGTACAGGGCTTTCTGCATACTAAGCATGTACTCATCACAGAACTGCATCCCTAACCCCTATATAACAGAAATTCTCCCCACCACTCTGGTCCTGGGGTTTGGTCCCAGGGGTACCCTACACCAAGCTACCCCCTTAGCCCTTTATTTTAAGATAGGTTCTTGCTAAGTTGAATAGGCTGGTCTTGACCTTGTGATTCTCTTGCCTCAGCCTCCCAAATTGCTGGGATTTCAGGTGTGTACCACTATGCCTAGCTTGAACAGGATTTTTTTTTTTGGTACCAGGGATTGAACCCTGAGGAGTTTTACTATTGAGCTACATCCCCAGCCCTTTATATTTTTTGAGACAGTATCTTGCTAAGTTGCTTAGGGATGGCTTTGAACTTGTGATACTCCTCCATCAGCCTTCAGAGTTGCAGGATTACAGGTGTGTGCCCTCGTGCCCACTTTATAACAGGAGTTTTTTTTTAAGAGTCTGATAATGAAAGGTCCTATTGTGCAGGATTTAATATGATCAGGGCAAGGGAGTGAATATGGAGTACCGGGACACTGATAGATGAGATAGCCATTCACCAGAGGATATGGAGAGGAAAAACACAGGATGTGAGGGATACTGAAAGTGTAGTAAAGTGAACAGTAACCTGAGTAATCACTCATCAAGGAAAACCACTACTGGGATCCCTTAAGTCCTTCTTCCTATTTCTGGTCACAACTTCCACTGTCAGTACACAACCTGTAATAGCTCAGATGGTTTTGCCTCTTTTTATGCTTTCTATAAGTAGAAGTACAAAGTATTTTTAATCTAGCTACTTTTTGCTCAAGATTGTTTTTTGAGATTTTTCTGTTTTTTCCTTCCTTACAGCTACCTGCAGTAACTGTCCAGAATAGAAAAACGGTTTTTCTGAAGTTAGGTTTCAATGTTTGTGAAAATTGTATTCCATCCAATAATAGTTCATCTTGTTGACTGTGGGGTTGCCAAAGTAGGTAAAAATTGAAAACCGATCCTCCCCTTATAATCTCAGGAAAGACAAGCGAAGAGTCTTAACCAAATGACCTTACACTGCTCTAACCTGACCTTTTCCATAAGCTGTTTTTATATGTTTTCAAGGCATTTTTTTTTTTTTTTTTTAGGGAAGGATTTATTCATTTGCAGTGCTGGAGATTGAATGCAGACCCTTGGTACAATTTAGGCATGTGTTCTACCCAGTGGAATGTGATTTTAAGTGTATAAGGACTAAATTTTTTAGGACTAGAAGCCAAAGCAAGTAAAAATTAAAGGAACTGCAGTAGATAAGAACGAAAAGATCTTTGTTGGTCGATTAGAATACAGAGCCTAATTTCTTGGGCCAGGCTGGTTTTGCTGATTCAACTTGTGGATATTTGTGTGGTTTTGGACAACTTTCTCACCATTTATGTTTTCTGAGGGTTGAGTAATGTACAAAGAGCCTGCTACTTTATACCAACTGCATTTTTCTGTTTCCAGATGGAATTGATAAATTACACCACAGTCATTTTTTAAAATGTTTTTGAAGTAGTTTTATGTTCACTTAGAATTCTAGAATTTCTTGGTCTCAGGAACCCTTTACACTTAGAAATCATTGAGAACTTCATAGAGGTTCTATTTTTGTGGGTATACTTGTATTTGAAATTAAGAAGATGAAAATATTTGTTGATTTAAAATAGCTCCTTGCATTACCATTGGTATTTTAATTTTAATTTTTCTAATCTTTTTCTTTTTTCAGAGCCTGGAATTTAACACACGTGCTGTGAATCTTTTACCTATGCATGATTTTATAACTCTGTAATGGCCCCTCAGAAAATAGTGCACCGAGTTATGAGCATCTCCCAAATGTTAACACTTTTTATACTATATCACTTCACCACTGATCTAATCAGTTTTTTAAAATTGAGTAGTTGAAAACTAAAATTCTGATTTTTCCTTAATTTCAAGTGTTATCATTGGTTTAAAAAAAAAAGGTTGTTTCCTTGCATAACAGACTCATTGCTTTTAAATCCCAACTCTAAATAAACATGATTGTTAAACTCTTAAGTAAAAATGGCCGTGCCATGAAAAAAGGTGGTTGAGCTCACAACTCAAAATAGTTGAATAAGTACACTTCCTTGAGATAGACATCTCGCAGAGCAGGAAATATGCTTTGTTGTACATCCCATTTTGTCATGGGATATTTACCTACTTAAGGGTCAAATTTTGATATAAAGACAACATTGTTTCATCAAGGGCATTTTTAAGTGTAGATGCTTTTATACTTGTTGGTGAAGACTGATAGTAAATTTGATGCCTCTGACTTGATCCATTCAGCAGTGCAATTTTTTTATTAGTGCATAAGTTACTCATAATAGGTTCATTGTGCTATATTTGTATGTGCAAATAATTTGACATTTTATTCCCCAGTCCCTCCCCTTGCCCTCCCTCGCTCGCCCCCTCCCTCTCCCCTTCCTCCCCCCCAGTCCCTTCCCCTGCTCTACAGGTTTCCCTTCCATGAGATCTTCCTCAGTTCCCCCCTTTTTTTCTCTCTAGTTTCCACATGAGAGAAAACATACAACCATTGACTTTATTTTTTTTTTTTTAAGATAGAGTGAGAGAGAATTTTTTTTTTTTTTTTAGTATCTATTTTTTAGTTCTCGGCGGACACAACATCTTTTTTTGTATGTGGTGCTGAGGATCGAACCCGGGCCGCACGCATGCCAGGCGAGCGCACTACCTCTTGAGCCACATCCCCAGACCTTGACTTTATTTTTAAAATATTTATTTTAGTTGTAGTTGAGCACAATATGTTATTTGTTTTTATGTGGTGCTGAGGATCGAACCCAGAGCCTCACATGTGCTAGGCGAGCGCTCTACCACTGAGCTACATCCTCAGCCCAACCCTTGAGAGTCTAGCTTATTTTGCTTAACATGATCTCTCATTTCATTCATTTTCTTGCAAATGACAATTTCATTCTTTGTAGCTGAATAGAACTCCATGATGTGTGTGTATATTTTCTATGGATACTTATGCTGGTCTCTGTGTCTTCTATTCATCTGTGTGGCTATTTATGCTGGTACCATGTTATTCCACAACTTGGTTATTGTGAGTTGAGTTGCTATAACCTGTGGATATGCATGTATCCCTTATAATATGCTGATGCCGACTTTAAATCGTTGGATAATACCAACAACTGATACAGTATAAGGTATAGCTGGCATGGTGGTTTCATTCCTAGTCTCAGTACTAATTTACATTCCCACCAATAGTGTATAACAGTTTATTTTTCCCTGTATTCTCGCCAGAATTGATTGTTGCTTAAATTCTTGATGGTTGGCATTTTCACTGGAATGAGATGAAATCTCAGGGTAGTTTTGATTTACATTTCCATAATTGCTAAAGATGTTGAATATTTTTTCATTTATGTTGATCATTTGCTTTTCTTTTTATGTCAATTTAGTTCATTTTGATAATTTATTGATTGGGTTATTATTTTTGGTGGGAAGGTTTTTTTTTAGTTCTTTATGTATTTTGGATATTAATCCTCTGTTGAAAGAGTATCTGGCAAAGAGTTTCTCCCCTTCTGTAGGCTGCCTACACTATTGATTACTTTGTTGTGCAGAAGCTTTTAAATTTAATGCTATGTCATTTATTGTTAGTATTATTTCCTGAGCTTTAGAGTCCTATTGAAGAAATCGTTGCCTGCACCTATATGCTGGAAGGTGATTCTATGTTTTCTTCTAGCAGTTATAAAGTTTCTGCTTTAATTTCTAGCACTCTCACCAATAGAAAAGAAGAAGTAAAATTATCACTGTTTGCATATGACATGATCCTATACTTAGAAGCGCTGTCACCATTTTGAATTGACTTTTGTGCTAAGTAAAAGGATCTAGTTTCGTTCTTCTATATATGGATATCCAGTTTTCCCAGTACCATTTGTTTTAAAAAGCACTTCTTTTCTTCAATGTATTTATTTGGTGTTTTTGTCAAGAATCAGTTGACTGTATCTGCATGGGTTTGTCTCTGTGTCTTCTATTCTATTGGTCTGTGTGGCTATTTATGTTGGTACCATGCTATTTTAATATAATTTGTATAATCATTTGTAGCATAGTTTGAAATCTGGTATTATAATGTCTCTCTGTTTCTCAGAATTGCTTTGACTATTCTGGGTCATTTTTTCTTCTACATGATTTTTTTTTTTTTAATAGCAAGGATTGAACTCAGGGGTGCATAGCCACTGAGCCACATCCTTAGCCATTTTTTTTCTTTCTTTTTTTTTTTTGTATTTAGAGATAGGTTGCTTAGGACCTCACTAAGTTGCTGAGGATTGAATTCGAGATCCTCCTGCTCAACCTCCCTAGCCAGTGGTATTACAGGCATGCATCACTACACCTGGTAGCACTTTTTTTTTATATATATAGTTTTTTGAAGAATGTCATTGATATTTTGATGGGGATTGCATTGAATCTGCATAGGGCTTTTGATAGTATCGCCATTTTAACAATATTAATTCTGCTTAGCCGTTAGTAGTTTTCATCATCTTTTTTAGTTCTGTAATTTTCATTGTAGAGGTCTTAGCCATTAGTAGTTTTCATCTCTTTTTAGTGTTCTGTAATTTTCATCGTAGAGGTCTTTCACCTTTGATTAGATTTATTCCTAAGTTTTGTTTGTTTTAAAGGCTATTGTGAATGGGATTGTTTTACTGATTTGTTTCTCAGTGATTTCATTATTGTTGTATAGAAAAGCGGTTGATTTTAGTATTTGATTTTTATATCCTGCTACTTTGCTCCATTTGCTTATCAGCTTTAGAAGTCTACTGGTAGAGCTTTTAGGATCTTCTAAGTATAGGACCATGTCATATGCAAACAGTGATAATTTTACTTTTTTTAATTTGTATCCCTTTAATATTATTCTTTTGTCTAGTTGCTGTGGCTGAGGTTTCAAGTACTATATTGGGAAGGAGTGCTGAGGGGGACATCATTATCTTGTTCCTGATTTTAGAGGAAATGCTTTTAGTTTTTCCCTAATCAGTATTGTGTTGGCTTTGTGTTTGTTGTATATGGCCTTTATGATGTTGAGATAAGTTCCTTTTATATAGTTTCTTCAATGTTTTTATCGTGAATGGGTGCTGCATATATTGAGATGACGTGATTTTGTCCTTGGTTATATTATGTGATGTATTATATTTATTAATTTGTGTATATTGAACTATTCTTGCATTCCTTAAATGAAACTCTTGATCATAGAAATGTGGTGTTATATTCTATTTGCTAATACTTTATTAAGGATTTTTACATCTGTGTTCATCAGGGATATTTGTCTAGTTTTCTTTTTTTGACATAGCCTCTGGTTTTGATATCAGTGTGATACTAGCTTCATGGAAAGAAAATTTGGAAGTGTTCCCTTTCGTTATGTTTTATGAAATATTTTGAGAAGCATTGTCATTAGGTCTGGTAGATTTCAGCTGAAAACCCATCAGGTCCTGGACTTTTCTTTGTTGGGAAGCTTTTTATTATTCCTTCAATATTATTATTATTGGCCTGAGTTTTCTATATCTTCTTGGGCTGATTTTAGAAGGTTTATATGTGTCTAGAAATTTGTCCATTTCTTCTAGATTTTTCAATTTATTAGGGTACACATTTTCAAAATAGTCCCTAGTGCTCAACTGGATTTCAGTGATGTCTGTTGTGATATCTTTGTTTTATCTCTATTTTTATTAATTTTTCTTTTCTCTCGGTGAGTTTGGTTAAGGGTGTATCAATCTTGTTTAGTGTTTAAAAGAACCAAATCTTTGTTCAATTGATCTTTATAATTTTTATTCTTTATTTCATTAATTTTGGCTCTGATCTTTATTATTTCCTTTCTTCTATTGGTTTTGGAATTGGTTTACTGTTATTTTTCCAAATCAATTTAGGTTGTTTATTTTGTTTTCTGATTTTCTTTCTTTTTCTTTCTCTCTTTTTTGTACCAGGGATTGAACCCAGGGGCTGCTCAATCACTGAGCCAATATCACCAGCCCTTTTTTAATATTTTATTTTGAGACAGGGTCTCACTAAGTTGCTTAAGACTCATTTTCTTATGTAGGCACTCACAGCTATAAACTTTCCTTTCAGAACTGCTTTTGTAGATGTTCTAGAGATTGTTATCTTGGCATCTCTATTCTCATTTAATTCTAAGAATCTTTAAATTTCTTCCCTGATTATTTCAGTGACACCTTCAAAAATATATTGTTTAATTTCTATGTGTTTAAATTATTTTCTAGTTTTTGATGCTTTTGATTTCTAATTTTATTTCATTAGAACGTGGTAAGATGCAAGGAATTACATTTTTTAAATATTTTGTTTACTTTGTGGACTAAACCATGAACTATTTTGGAAAAAAGTTCCATGCAGCAGTTAAGAAGAAAGTGTATTCACCTGTCAGATGAAATATTCTGTAGTTGTCTATTAAGTCTATTTTGATTTATAGCATATTTTAAGTCTAAAACATCTTTGCTGATTTTATGTCTAGATGTCCTATATTTGTGAGAGAGGTGTATGGAAGTCACTCAGTGTTATTGTATTAGGATCCATCTCTGCCTTAAGTGGAGTTGTGTTTGTTTTATATAATAAGGATCATTTTCTTGAAATCTTTATTTTATATAATTATGATTGAAATCTTGTTGGACTGTTCCCTTTACAAGAATGTAGTGGCCTTTATGATCTCTTCAGACTAATTCTGGTTCTAATTCTAGTGTGCTTTATTAGATATGAGAGTAACTACTGATGCTTGCTTTCAGGTTTCATTTGCCTGGAATATAAATTTCCATCCTGTTACTTCAGTCTGTGGATGTCTTTTCTGTGAAATGTGTTTCTTGCAGGCAACATATAGTTGAGCTTTATTTTTTTATTTTTTTATTATTGGTTGTTCAAAACATTACAAAGCTCTTGACATATCATATTTCATACATTTGATTCAAGTGGGTTATGAACTCCCTTTTTTACCCTGTATACAGATTGCAGAATCACATCGGTTACACATCCATGTTTTTACATATTGCCATACTAGTGACTGTTGTATTCTGCTACCTTTCCTATCCTCTACTATCCCCCCTCCCCTCCCCTCCCATCTTCTCTCTCTACCCCATCTACTGTAATTCATTTCTCTCCCTTGTTTTTTTTCTTTCCCCTCACATCCTCTTACATGTAATTTTGTATAACAATGAGGGTCTCCTTCCATTTCCATGCAATTTCCCTTATCTCTCCCTTGCCCTCCCACCTCTCATCCCTGTTTAATGTTAATCTTTTTCTCATGCTCTTCCTCCCTGCTCTGTTTTTAGTTGCTCTCCTTATATCAAAGAAGATATTTGGCATTTATTTTTTAGGGATTGGCTAGCTTCACTTAGCATAATATGCTCTAATGCTATCCATTTCCCTGCAAATGCCATGATTTTGTCATTTTTTAGCGCTGAGTAATACTCCATTGTGTATAAATACCACATTTTTTTTTTATCCATTCATCTATTGAAGGGCATCTGGGTTGATTCCACAGTCTAGCAATTGTGAATTGTGCTGCTATGAACATCGATGTGGCAGTATCCCTGTAGTGTGCTCTTTTAAGGTCTTCAGGAAATAGTCCGAGAAGGGCAATAGCTGGGTCAAATGGTGGTTCCATTCCCATCTTTCCCAGGAATCTCCAAACTGCTTTCCAAATTGGCCGCACCAATTTGCAGTCCCACCAGCAATGTACAAGTGTACCCTTTTCTCCACAACCTCTCCAGCACTTGTTGTTGTTTGACTTCATAGTGGCTGCCAATCTTACTGGAGTGAAATGGTATCTTAGGGTGGTTTTGATTTGCATTTCTCTGACTGCTAGAGATGGTGAGCATTTTTTCATGTACTTGTTGATTGATTGTATGTCCTCCTCTGAGAAGTGTCTGTTCAGGTCCTTGGCCCATTTGTTGATTGGGTTATTTGTTTTCTTATTGTTTAATTTTTTGAGTTCTTTGTATAAGCTTTATTTTTTAATCCAATCTGTCAGTCTGTATTTTAATTGGAGAATTGAGACCATTTATATTCAGTGTTATTATAGAGGTTTTTATTGTTTCCTGCCATTTTGATTTATTCTAATGTTTAATTTGATCCTGATTCTTATTTGCTTGTTTACTCTTTTTTTTTAAAGAGAGTGAGAGAGGAGAGAGAGAGAGAGAGAGAGAATTTTTAATATTTATTTTTTAGTTCTCGGTGGACACAACATCTTTGTTGGTATGTGGTGCTGAGGATCGAACCCGGGCCACACGCATGCCAGGCGAGCGCACTACCGCTTGAGCCACATCCCCAGCCCGATGCTGGTTTCCTAAAAGTACTTATATCTCAGTCTCCACTGTCACATTCAATCCTAGTTTTCTTCCTATGATTCTGTCCATTCCTTCTCAGGATGTACTTTTCTCTACTTGATATTTAAGTATTCTCTAACACTTTGTTTTTATCTATGCAGGCCTCCTTCTTTCAATTCATACACCTCCCTCAGTGACTCATCCACACCCATAACTTTAGTTCCATTTATTCCAGATCTATATACAGTATATACATCTAATACTGAACATCAGACTTTATATAAGGACCTTAAAATATCAGGAGTCTCTTCTTTCCATTTCCATTATCACTGCCTTAGTTCCTGTTCTAATCACTTCTCTCCCTCACACGCCAAAGTGTCATCAACATCTTCATGGGTCACCATTGCCAAGCTGAACCCTGACACTAATATAAACTTTCTAAAATGGAATTGTAATCATGCTGCTCCCTTGCCAAAAATTATTTAATAGGTCTCTCTGGTTTTCAGGAAAACAGTCAAATTAGCTTCCTGCCAGCATCTCTAAGCTCCATCTCTATTACACTCATTCTCTGGCTCCAAACAAACTATGAAGTCAGGATACAGAGTCATCCTCTGTACCCCTCCTTGCCTCTACATATGATGTAGACCTAATCAGGGTATTTCCCAAGAAAATTGTCCCTATATTAACAAGTTTATTTAGCTATGTGCTCTCAATGCTCACATAAAAATTTCCACTGAAATCTCTTCCATACCATAGTCATTTAACAGTCTTCTCCATTAGACTATTAACAGTCTCCAGGGAAAGAGCATTTAGTGTTTCTTGAACAAGGCAAATAAAAACATTAACGATGTTTGTTTGAAGGAACAAGTGGAGATTAAATACTTTAGTAAAATTATTTAATAAAATTATTATCCTTTATTTGGAGGTGTCAAAAGCCCCTAGCCAGCCCCCCAAGCTATTTACATAGGCCTTCTTTACATGCAGGCCAAACAAACAAGGCCCACTGCCAATAAGTTACATGAGCAGATGCATCCCCACAAGCAAATGTTAATGACCCTGAGTATATGCACTGAATCAGTGTTTCTGACCTTGACTAACACACTACCATAACATCTGATTCATGGCCTTGGTCACACACATAAAATATAACACAGAAGCTTCTGAGAGGGAGTCTAACTGCCATTTGGGGCCAGTCCCAACAATCTCAGTGTTTTTTCTATTCCAAGAACCAACATGTGTGTGTGTGTGTGTGTGTGTGTGTGTGTGTGTGTGTGTGTGTATTACTGGGGATTGACCCCAGGGTCTCATTAAAGCTGGGCAAGCGCCTTATCACTGAGCTACATCCCCAGCCCCTAAAAATATTTCTGTTTTTCATCTGGTTGTTTGCCTCCAGGTGTTTTCCCACAGCCTTTCTACTTCAATGTAACACCGGAACTGTTGTTCACCATTTTCCTCTACTCCTTTATTTTATTTTATTTTATTTTGAGACAGTCTCACTAAGTTGTCCAGGTTAGCCTTGAATTTGGGACCCTTCTGCCTCAGCCTCCTAAGTAGTTGGGATTACAGGCATGCACCACTCCCCACAATATATGGGCAGTGATACTTTTAAGTTTTTAATGCATTCTTTATTTTTTTGTTGGTGATAGTATTAGGGATTGAACCAAAGGGAATTTTACCACTGAACTACACCCCCCACCCTTTTAAAATTTTATTTTGAGATAGGAACCTGCTAAATTGCCCAGGCTGGCTTGGGACTTTTGATTCTCCTGCCTCAGTTTCACCAGTAGCTGGAATTGCAGGTGTGCACCACCATGCCCAGCTAGTTTCATACATTCCAATGTATGGATTTACTACTGGTCTAACTACACATTTTGATTGCTTTCAATTTCTTAAATTATGTGTCTGTAATGGTTCTATATTGATCTTGCTCTTATTATCTACCTAGCCACTAATCTGGAAAGCAAACAACCAAGCCTGCTAGAAAAGCAGTCTAAACAGAAAACAAACTTAACTGAAGGGATTCATTATATTAAATGTAAGTTCATGGAATTTTTGAAAGGCAGAGTAGTTGAACTTAAGCTCTAAATCATTTGACCTTGGGTTTGAAACCAGCTTCCACCATTTATTGTCGCTTTGGATAAGTCATTTAATCTCTATAATACAGTCCAGATTTTTTAATTTACAAAATGAAGATAGAGCCAGGAATGATGGCACATTCCTATAATCCCAGCAGCTCCAGAGGCTAAGGTAGAGGATTGCAAAGTCAGCCTCAGCAACTTAGCCAAGTCCTAAGCAATTTAGCAAGACCCTGTCTCAAATAAAAAATAAAAAGGACTGGGGATGTGGCTCAGTAGTTAAGTGGCCCTAAGTTCAATACTTGGTACCAAAAAAAAAAAAAATGAAGATAGATATGTCCTTCCTCATAAATTAAGACAATACTAATATGTAACAAGCACTCTGTTTCAGTCATTTCCAATCTACTTTTGCTTCTTTTCCCCTTGAAAAATCAAAAAGCCAGGTCTCATTACTTCTTTCAGCTTTTGTAAAAAAACCTTACTTATCAGTCATCTTTGTATTATTAAATTACTAAGGTATCTAAAACAAAATACAATTTAAAATTAACCCTGTGTACATGGTAAAAACAACTTGTTTCTATCTGACTAAGAATATATGAATTCATGGGGGAAGATTATCTTAAAAAGGACATTAATCGGGACAACTGTTAAATTCAAATGCCGATTGATATTAGATAATAATGTGACAACATTATAAAATTTCTTGAATTTACTAGTTATATTGTAGGCATGTATATGTAGTTTTATAACAAACTGCCAAACTATTTTTTAGATTGGCTATACCAGTTCTTCCATCAACATATGAGTTCCAGTTTTTCCAGACCTTTGCCAGAATTTGGAATTATGAACTTTTTAATTATAGCTGTTTAAATAGGCATATATTGATATCTCATTGTAGTTTTACTTTGTATTTCTTTAATGTCTAATGATGTTGAATATATTTTAACATGTTTATTTAACATGTTGTATATTATCTTCAATGAAATGTCTGTTCATATCCTTTGCCCATATTTTAATTGGATTATTTATTTTTCTCCTCTTGAGTTTAGATATTCTTCATATATGCTACATCCAAGTACTTTGTCAGGTATTTTGTTTGCAGATATTTTCTTCCTAGATATAGTTTTTCTTACTGTTCTGATTTTTTTTCTACAGAGGGATGTTTTTAATTTTGATGAAGTCCAATTTATTAATTTTTTTTCTTTTATAGATTATACTTTTGGTGTCATGTGTACGAACTCTTCACCTAGCCTTATGTCCTGCAAATTTTTTCCTATTATTTTCCTCTAAAAGTTGTAAATAGTTTGCTTTACTGTTTTTTGGCACTGGGCATTGTCTAGGAGGGCACCACCGTTGAGCTATATCCCTAGCCATTTTTATTTTATATTGAGTCAAGATCTTGCTAAATTGCTGAGGCTGGCCTTGAACTTGTGGTCCTTCTGCTTCAGATTCCTAAGTAGCTGGCATTACAGGCATGCACCACTATACCCGCCAAATTGTATGCTTTACATTTAAATCTATACTCTGTATAGAGTTAATTTTTGTATAAACAATGGTGTTTAGGCTGAAGTTCTTTTTTATTTTCTTTTTGGCCTATGAGTATCCATGTGGTACAGCACCATTTGTTGAAAAATTTATCCATCCTGCATTGAATTTGCTTTTACAGTTTTGTAAAAAAACTTATTTGTGTGTCCTTTTGGGGGTTCTCTGTTCCATTCCATCGATCTATGTATCTGTTTCTCCACCAGTATGTATAGTGGATGGGCAAGAGAATGTCCTTATTCCTAGGAGATGCATCAGAAATACTAGGTCATGACATTTACAATTTGTTCTCAAATGGTTAAGCTAATAGGAAAGACACACAGATAAACAAATGTAAGAAAATTCTAATGCGTGAAGACAATAGATAAGAGAATTTATTGGAACAGTCTTGAAAATTTTCTTTAGGTTTGAATTTTTTTTAAAAAACAGATTACCAAGTGTGGTAATATTAAATGAAGTAGTTTTATTAGGAGAAAAAAGTTTAAATTGTGCCTTTTGAAATTTATGCTTTCAATTTGCAAGCTGAAGAATGCCAGCAGATTATGAAGAAAATTAACCAGAGCAGAGATGATGGCTTAGCAAAAAGAAAACAGTAATTAAGTCTGTGGAACTGGAGCCATGGAGCTGAGAGAAGTACTTTCTGAGCTAGTGAGCTTTTACAGAATGTTTTCATGCTGCAGCATGATGACATCCCATCAAAATGATTTCCATAAAATGATTTCATAATTTCAAATCTAGTTTGATAAAATATAAATAATATATAATTATGTTCATTGTTTTTGAATTTGTAGGGGACTTTTGCAATATCAGCAAAATTTTACTTCATTTTTGGTGAAAAATCCTCCTTTTCTGTGATTACTCCTTATGGCCTGATTTTAGAGTCATTTATCTGGTCTTCATTGTTTGGTCTCTAGTTTTATTAATGCTCTAAATTGTTGGCTCCTTGATCCCAATCCAGTGGTTTAAAAATTTTTTTTCTGATCAGCAAAGAATAATTTGGTACCATTATGTACATATGTATTAGAAACCATGTTTTTAGAAGGGGGTGGTGGTGCCTACCTGTAATGCCAGTGATTTGGGAGGCTAAGACAGGAGAATCACAAGTTTGAGGTCAGCCTCAATTTAAAGTATTACATTATGAATATTGAATCTCATCTTTCGTCCCCACCTATGAAGACATTTGAATTTTGATTTTGGTTTATAACATATTAACTACCACTCCATGATTCATTTTTAGATTTATGATAAAGACCTTCATCTTATTGTAGAGGGTCAGGACAACCTAGTAATAAACTGTTGTGTGCTGCTTTAGGCTGACATCCATCTATTTGATTAACTATTGCTTATATATATGCTTAAATATTCTGGGCTCCAGCATATTGTTCACAGAACTAACAATTCTTAGTCTTCTATCACATTAAATATATTAAAAATAGGAAATGTATCGAGTTCAATTTGACTTAGTGAATATATCCTGGGTCCTTTATTTGCTGATTCCTTTTCTAATTGCTTACAATTCAGATATTTTAGAATTTTATCAGGCTACATGATTCTCACTGTTAATTTCCAGAGTGTGCATTATCTTTGGAAAAAGAGGTCTATTGGAGATGTTTTATCAAAAGGGACTACATATAGAATGTTGTCTAGTGATGGATGTACTATTTCAATAGAGCTAGAAGTTTTTATTGGGGAGGACATTTGTAGTCCTGAAAGTATTCCTTTCACCAAAAAATTAGAAGTTTGATCGCAATCCATTGTCCTAAATACTGAGTGACTAGTGCTTATTGAAGACCTGTGATGTCATGAGTGAGACTCCTCAGTGCAAACATGTCTACATCAAAGTGAAGATTGTATTTGTAAGGCTTCTTTCTTGCATATTCCTGATAAATACCTTGGTGATTATTATGTGATGTGTCCTAAAATGATGAGGAGGCAAATTAATTTGAGGTTTGTAAAAATTGTAATACAGGAAAGGATATATTTATTTTAAAACAGTTTAGAATTGCCTTTGAGGCATCACATCACTTAATCCCATGTTGGACATGTTTAGATGAAATCAACATAGTTTGTGTCTACATTATTCTAAACCTGGGACTTCTTGATGGAACATTTATTTCTCTCTGTGTCTGCCTTAATTATTGCTCAAGTATTATTTGCTGATGTGCTTTGATAATGTTGCACATCTAATTTGGAAGTGATTACCATCATAATCAAGAATTGATATTTAGCCAGGTGTGGTGGGCACACCTGTAACCCCAGTGGCTTAGGAGGATGAGACAGGAGGATCATGAGTTCAAAGTCAGCCTCAGCAATTTAGTGAGGCCCTAAGCGACTCAATTGAGAGGCTATATCTAATTAAAATACAAAACAGGGCTGGGGATGCGGTTCCGTGGTTGAGTGCCCCTGAGTTCAATCTTCAGTACCAAAAAAAGAGAAAAAGGATGGAAGGAAGGAAGGAGGGAAGGAAGGAAGGAAATTGATATTCAACCCACCTTGGGAATGTGGCAGGCATGGGTCTCCTGGTCTGTAGATTTTGAGTTACCTGTGAGCTCTGGTCCAGAAGACTTCGGGAGGTGAAGCCAGAGACTGGTTCATATGTGCCCAGTTCAAATGCACTGAGTCAAAAGGGAAGAGAGAAACTACAGTGAACTGGTTTTGGGGGATGCAGGTCAACAGAAACAGACACAGAGCAGGAAAAGGAGACATGAAGCCAGTGTGCCAGGGTGTGGCTTGGTTTAGGCAAATCTTAGCAGACAGACATCCTTGGAAGACAGATATCCCTTTTGTTCATTTCATGCTGCCTACAGGTTGGACATAAAGATTTTCAGTGAAAGGTTTTCAACAAACAGCTATTATTATTATAATTGTGATGTTTTCATTTTCATCCCTAGAATGCAACTTACCTGGAGCTATAGATAGGAATCATCTGAAACAGCTGTTTATTTTAATTCGTATATCTTGAGCTTCAATTTCCAATTAACAATGTTTGGGCCACTCTTTCTAGTTAAATCTTACAGTATATTTCTTAGGAAAGATGAAAGCCAAGGTATGTATCCTGAGAAACTTAATGCTGAAAATCCCTTTATTTTCTAGATCGAGTTCTCATAGTACTTGTTTCACTTTATAGGGTCCAGGTGGTACTGATTTCTGTTGGCATATGTGACATCCTTCTTTCCCGGTTCTCAGATTTCTCTATTCTTTCTTTGCTGGCTCATCTTCTAGGATCAGGCATTTAAGAGTCAAGAGATCTTTCAGGCTCAGTCCTATCATTCCTCAGATCCATCAGTGATCATATTCATACAAGTGTCAAGTAGCATCTTTAAGAAGGGCATGATAGTGCACTCCTGTAATCCCAGGAACTCTGGGGGCTGAGGCAGGAGGTTGGCAGGTGCTAGGCTAGCTTTAGTGAGACTATGTCTCAAAATAAAAAGGACCAGGAGTGTGGCTCAGTGGTAGAGTGCCCTTGGGTTCAATCCCCAGTACTGAAGAGAAAAAATTACTTGCTCAAGTACCATCTTCATATGAACCAATCTTAGATTCTCACCTGAATCTCTCCTTGGAGTACCAGACATGTATGTCCAGGAACTCTTTATTCAGCATCTCTGATTATCTCACAGGCATCTTAAATTCATCATGGCTGAGACCAAATTTATCTTCTCCTCACTTCATGTTGTAAAACTCAGGAATCATCATGCCTTCCAGCACTTTCTTAAGCCAAAGTCTGAGAGTCATACTTGGCACATTCTTTTTCCTTATATCACACATGCAATTCATTAACAAGTTCTGTTGACTTTACCTCCTATCTCTTAAATCTTTTTGTGTTTCTTACTATTTACTTTCATTCTTCTACCCCAAAATATCATCCCTATTTTTGGACTGCTGTCAGTCTTCCTAAGTCTATGTTTACTCCCTAAGTATATGTCCTCAAATTTCTTATCATTCTTCTGGCCAAAAGCACCCATCGACTTCCATTATTCTTGGGAGAAAAGGAAAGTTCTTTTTTTAATTTTTTTCTCGATACAAGTTTATTCAAAACAAAATAATGCCCTCCAACTTCACTAATGTGGCTGAACACATAGATGACCAAATCTTCCTCTAAACTGGAATTTGGTTGCCGCCCCAGCCCCAGCCTCTGCTTTCTTATCAGCACCAGGGGGCATAGCATTCTGTCTGTAGGTGTCTCTCTTGGCTTCCCCTCTTGTGGGTCTTGCAGGATGTTCACCCTCCAAACCTTTGGGCCGAGGCCTGCTAGTTTCTTATCAGTTAAGGCGCAGAGTGCAGGCACAATCTCAGGTGGCAGATGAAGGTAATCATGGAGATATTTTTACTGGATGCCCTCGTTGGTAAGGTAGAAAGTCTCTGGGCAAACTTCCTTCACATAGCCTTGAGACTTGAAAAACTGTATGGCCTTCATGACGTGAAGGTTGGGCACATTCTTATCTGCCTGCTCTGGGTGCTTGGCCATGTGAATATTCTTGGCTACCATTATTTTCTCCTTAAAAAGGAGTTCATAAATGGCAATCCGATTCTTCTTAGGCATCAACATGTGGAGGCTTCAGGTTCCAAGGCCAAGACTGGAAAGGCAAAAGGAAAGTTCTTAACTTGTCCTACAAAATTAGGATCTGCTTCTTGCTTAACCTTTCCAACTTCCCAATTTTTCTTCACTTTCTTACTGGAGTCCATGGCACTATTAGTCATAAGTTCTGTTTCTGTAGTTTTGCCATCCCCTTTCCCAGCAGAGGGGCCTCACACATTGCTGTTTTCTCCATGTAGAACACCTTCACTGCCTTCCCATCTGGCTATAATCAGTTCATCTGAATTCTCAGTTCTTAGCTTACTTGTTGAAAGCAGTTCTGATGGTCAAGTTCTTTCTGGTCCTGCTATACCCTCCCAGAGCACCATTTCCTGCTTCCTAGCACTTACTCCATTCATAATTACATATGTAAGTAGCTCCTTGTCAGTGTCCATGTAAGCTCCATGAGGATACAGCCACCATAAATAATGGCTATACTGATTTGATTTCTACCAACAGTGGATGAGAGTTTCCCTTTCTGTGTATCCTCACCAGTATTTGATGGTAGCCATTTGACTAGGGGGAAATGCTATCCCATTGTGATTTAAATTTTTTTTTAGTTGTAAATGGACACAATACCTTTATTTAATTTTTTTTTTTAGTTCCCAGATATTAGAAAAAACATATAGCCCTTGACTTCCTCAGTTTGGCTTATTTCGCTTAACATATGTTCTGAAATTCCATTCATTTTCCTGCAAATGACATAATTTCATTCTTCTTTGAGGATGAATAAAACTTCATGGTGTATATATGCAACATTTTCTTTATCCATTCATCTGTTGATGGACACCTGGACAGGTTCCATATTTTGGCTATTGTGAATTGTGCTGCTATCAACTTGGTTATGCATGTTGTTGAGAGCCACAGCCAAAGGGGCCCCAGCAAACTTCCAGCTGCCAGCAAACTTCCAGCTGCCGGCTGATGATTGGCTCACAGCAGCCCCAGCAACATCTAGCTGATTGGCTCCTCTGCGGTGATGTTCATTGGGCTGTTTCCCTGCCCTTCAGACTGCCAGCTGATGATTGGCTCACAGCGGCCCCAGCAACATCTAGCTGATTGGCTCCTCTGCGGTGATGTTCATTGGGCTGTTTCCCTGCCCTTCAGACTGCCAGCTGATGATTGGCTCACAGCGGCCCCAGCAACATCTAGCTGATTGGCTCCGCCCACACGACCCAGCCAATCGGCCTCAAGAACAGGAGGATTGTGGGAGGTGGTGAGGGTTGTGTGGGGGTGAGAGGCTTGTGGAAAATGGGTGGTGGCAGTTGGGCTCTGAGGGGTTTTTCCTGAGGAGCGGTTTTGTTTGGTGTTTTTAGTTCTAAAAATAAAGTTAGTTTCTTTTGACAAGTGGCTCCTGAATTGTGCCCAGCCAGACTGCGGCAGCATGTAGCATTATAGTACAATGACTTTAATTCTTCAGGATAAATAACCAGGAGTAGTATAGCTGACTCATATGATGGTTCTATTTCCAGGTTTTTGAGGAATTTCCATAGCGTACTAATATACGATTTCACCAACAATATAAAAGTGACCTTTTTCTAAACAACCTCTCCAGCATTTATTATTATTTGTATTCTTAATGACTGCCATTCTAACTGGAGTGAGATGAAATCTCAGTTTAGATTTTATTTTTGTTTCCCTAATTGCTAATGATGTTGAACCTTTTTTTCATCTATTTGTTGGTGTTATGGTTCAGATGTGGTGTCCCCTCCCAAAGCTCACATGTGAGACAATGCAAAGGTTTGGAAGAGAAATGATTGGGTTATAGCCTTAACCTAATCAGTACATTAGTCCCTGATGGGATTAACTGAGTGGTAACTGGAGGTAGGTGATGTGAGCATGGTGGAATGATGGCAGACCCTCTAGAATGGAGGCCCTTTTTTTTGTTTGTTTGTTTGTTTTTCTATTGCTTTGAAATGCCACCTTTATTTTTTTTTTAATTTTATTTTTTTTATTGGTTGTTCACAACATTACAAAGCTCTTGACATATCATATTTCATACATTAGATTGAAGTGGGTTATGAACTCCTAATTTTACCCCAAACGCAGATTGCAGAATCACGTCGGTTACACATCCACAATTTTACATAATGCCCTATTAGTAATTGTTGTATTCTGCTACCTTTCCTATCCCCTACTATCCCCCCTCCCCTCCCCTCCCATCTTCTCTCTCTACCCCATGTACTGTAATTCTTTTCTCTCCTTGTTTATTTTCCCATTCCCCTCACAACCTCTTATATGTAATTTTGTATAGCAATGAGGGTCTCCCTTCATTTCCATGCAATTTCCCTTTTCTCTCCCTTTCCTTCCCATCTCATGTCTCTGTTTAATGTTAATCTTTTCTAGAATGGAGGCTCTTAATGTATAAAATCCACCTGTGTTATAGCAGTTCTCATGAAGCCAGGAGCTCCTGATAGCATTGACTGAAAGGTGCTCAATAAATGCATGTGGAAGGCATCAGCAATTGCTACGGAATACCAGGGCATTAAAAATAACAAAGTAAGCTGGGCATGATGGTACACACGTGTAATCCCAGCAACTTGGGAGGCTGAGGCAGGAGGATCTCAAATTCAGAGCAAGCCTCAGCAATTTAGTGAGGCACTTAACAACTCAATGAGACCCTGTCTCTAAGTAAAATACAAAATAGGACCTGGGGATATGGCTCAGTGGTTAAACACCCCTGGGTTTAATCCCCAGTATCAAAAAAAATTACAAAATAATTTGGAAGCAAATTGCATCTAGACTCCAAAGCAATGTCTAACCCCGCTCCTGGGTCACTTGTTGTCCTGAAGGATGTAATGTATTGCAACCCACTTTCATGATTCTGTGACGGAAACAATGTTGGGGGAAGGAAGCACAAATTTTTACTCTTTACCTGTTACCTTTGTAACACATTGTTCCTTAAAGCCAGGGAATATTTGGAGTTAGTGGTAGTGAAGAAAATGCAAAAAGCAAAAGGAATGGCATCAAATGACAAGTGTAGCTAGGCAACAGTCACTGGAGCCTAGTTAAAACACATACATCTAAGAGCCACAAGGTGGCAGCTTAGAACTATGACATTATGGAGAGAACACTCAAAGACCCAACAACTAAATAGGTATATTGGGGAAATGAAATTGGAAAAGGGAGAAAAAGTCTGATTTATAGTACTTGCTGCACATATCTTTATGAATTTTGTTTTCCCCTAAAAAAAAGGACAAGCAAAAACACACAAGTCTTTTCAGACACACAATTAACTAATCTTGCTCTTAAGAAGTGTCAGCCTCAAAGTGAATCTGCCATCATAAGCAGGAGTCGGCTGTTTCATCTTGAGGTTTCACTTCCTTTGAACCTCTTCCGGTATGCTCTTATAGGACAGTTCCGGAATTCCCAAGGGTAATTTTACTTTTATTTGGATTTCATCTAATCTATTTACTTTAGAACCTCACCCTGTTATAAATGGCTACTCTGCTTATAAAACCACTTTTTGTTTATTTGCTTGTTTGGTTTGTTTGCTCCTTTCTTCTAGGGCAGGGGTTCAAACTCAGGGCCTCAAGCACGCTAAATTTAAGCCATGCATATGTAAATTTATCTGTTTTTCATATGTTATATATTACATATATTTTGTGTTATAATAATCTATAATATTTATCGATAAATCAGTGAACCATTACTTTCTATCATCCCTCACACATAATAGGTGTTCAATGTAAGTTTGCTGAACTGAATGGAAATACAAAATAGTGGCTGGAAAATGGAAGGTGTGAAGATTGTAGCAGAGTGAAAATTCAATATAGTGTAGAGGGTCATAGTGGGGCAGAGGGGACGAGAAATACCCACTGCTCAGAGAAAACATGCTGTATCCAGGGATTCATGAAATTCAGGCTCCTTTTCTCAATTTTAATCCAGATTTTTGCCAGACCCACTTGTCCTTCTAGTGATCTGAACGTCAGTTTTTATAAGATGATCATGAAAGTTTAGATTACTAGAACGCAAACTTTTTAAGGACTAACACAGCTACCTCAATAAAAATTTATTATAAACTCAACCTACCCAATAAAAAGTACAAAAGCTACCATCACTCCCTCCTTAAAAAGGAGTTCATAAATGACACTCGAGTGAATGTAGGGACTTACTGAAGTAATAATTGAAAGGAAATGTTACCAAATGCCTACTACTTAAAACAGCTTTTGTTAAGTATCTAACAAATCAAAATCATACGTTAGTAAAATTATTTTTCCTCAGTCCAGCATCAGGCTAAAATCTATGGATATAAGGCACAGGGTATGGTATCATTCCATCCTCAAGGAACTTATAACTTAGTAGAAAAAGATAATATATCCATGGATATATATCCAACAACATATGGTAAAAATAAATGCTTTGGATCCTCAGAAGAGGGAGGAAGCCTTCACAGAGGGGATTGGCATTGACCTGGACTTTGGAAGGTGAAACATGCTAGATAACAGCAGGATGGAGAAATAGTCTTAGTTCAGAGGACCATGAGAGAGAGTCAGGAAGGTGTGTTCAGGAGAGGGTGAGTAAAATGAGTGGACAGGATAAGAAGTTCATGGAGGGTGTGGTGGGGGAGATAAGATGGAGATTCAGATGGGGCTGATAGTTCCTGGAAGCCCAAATCAAAGAGTCCTGGAAGCCAAAATCAAACCCATGAGTCACCGAATCTTCAATCAGGGTAATGGCCTAGTGGAGGATCACTTTGAAATAATGCAGGATATATTGGTCTGGGTATGATTAGGTCTTAGTATTTTGTTTTAAAATTATCCCCCAAACATCATAAAAATAAAATCTGTTGCTACCACGCACATATAAATGTTCAAATATATTATAGCCAATAGATTTATTGCATACTTAAAATTGGATGACAAAATAAATTTGAAAGTCATGTGCTTGCCTAGCATGTGGATATAAGGCACAGGGTATGGTATCATTCCATACCATGTTGGATATATATCCATGGATATATTATCTTTTTCTACTAAGTTATAAGTTCCTTGAGGATGGAATGATACCATATCATTCAAACCCATATCATATCAAACCCATATCATATGATACCATATCACATTGCATATGATAGCAATTTTGGGTTTGATACCCAGCACTGCAAAAAGAGTCATATTTTTTTAATAAAGAATAGAAATTCTTAATTGTTTTTGTTTTATTTTTTTAGTTATACATGACAGTAGAATATATTTTGACCTATCATACATAAATGGAGTATAACTTCCCATTCTTGTGGTTGTACGTGATGTGGAGTTACACTGGTCATGTATTCATATATGATCATAGGAAAGTTATGTCCGATTCATTCTCCTGTCTTTCCCATTCCCACCCTCCCCTCCTTCTCTCCATTCCCCTTGTTCAATCCTGTGAATCTCCCACTTCTCCACCTCTCCACCCCTACCTATTGTGAGTCATCATCCACAGATCAGAACATTCAGCCTTTTTTTGGGTGGGGATTGACTTATTTCACTTTATGATAGTCTCTAGTTCCATCCATTTATCAGCAAATGTCGTAATTTCATTCTTCTTTATGGCTGAGTAATATTCTATTGTGTATATGTACTACAAAAAGACATATTTTAGATACACTATTTTTTAATCGAGATGTAGTCAGGGAGTAAGTGACAATAGAGGATGAAAAGGAAGATGATTATATTTAGAAGTGGCATTTCAAATGCCACCTAAAGTGCCAGTGGCAGTCTTGCTTTTGAAAGGAGCTCTGTGTGGTCAGCCTGGCCATAGTTTGCTATGCACAACGGTCCTTCAAAGAGCTGGCTAACCTGAATCGAAAGTTCATTCACTCACAATATCCAGCCAATTAAGGCATAAATCTTCTGTAATGACAAATGGTATTCACAGTTTCACTTGGGTAGGTCTGGGGGTGTAGTTCAATGGCAGAGAGCTTGCCTAGCATGAATGAGGCCCTGGGTTTGAACCCCAGCACTGGAAGAAACGAGCAAACAAACTAAACAAGCAAACACACACAAACAAAAAACTCCTCTGACATACTCCAAATACACAATACAGGTTCACTTGAATAATCCTTTATATGTGCTATCATATGCAATGTGCAATAAATTCCTCAAAAGGCTAATCTTAGAGTTATCATATGACTCAGCAATTCTATTCCTAGGTATATACCCAAGAGAAATGAAAACATATATCCATGTAAAAACTTGCACAAAATTATTCATAGCAGCATTATGTATAATAGCTCCAAATTGGAAACAGCTCAACTGTCCATCAACTGAGGAGTAGATAAATACAATGTGGCACATCTTTTCAATGGAATATTATCTGGCAATAAAAAGAAATGAAGTACTGATATATGTTACAACATGGGCAGACCCTGAAAACATTATTATTTGAAATAAATGGGATGCAGAAGACCATAAGTTATGCGATTCCTTTGATAATGAAAAGTCCACAGTAGGCATATCCACAGAGACAGGCAGTAGATTTGGATTGCATAGGGCCGGGAGGTTGTTCGGAACTGCAGAGAGACAGCCATATGGCATAGTTCCATAGTTCTCCAGTTCCATCCATTTGGAGGATAATGAAATATTCTAAAATTGATTGTGGTGATGGTTACACAACTCTGAATATAGTAAAAGTCATTGTACATGGCACACTTGAAAAGAGTGAATTACATGGTATATAAATTATATCTTAGTAAAACTGTTACTAGAAAGAAAGTGCCTGCTGTAGTATAATACAAGCAAGGACTTTAATATGTCATCTAATGTAGTTTAATTAATTGAATGTAGTTCATCTAATATAATGTCAACAAAATTGTTAAGCACTTGTTACATGCTGGATGGTTGAACATGATACTGTGAGAACCTTAAGTAAAGACACTCGGCTCAAGCTGAAATTCAAGAGTTCCCTGTCGCCTAAGCCAAGAGTTGAAGGCCTTAGCATACAGCAGGGGCAGCCAGCACCCCACCAGGGTAGTTTCCTGCTCAGAAGGTGTGAGCCATCTGAGAAAACGAAAATCTGAAATAATTAGTAAAGAAATAAGAGCCAGAGCCTGAAATCAGATCAAAGAGGAGCTTCTGATAGGTCCTCTAGTCCACATAGGAGCTGGAACTGAACAACTACAAATGGCTCCTGGTTCTTTATTTAAGAGGGAGGACATCAAAGGCAGGGATAAGGTTTCAGCAGGAGGAGTCTGGCTTCTAGGTATGGCAGGGGTCTTGCGGTAAACAAGTTGATTGGCATCTTGGCAAGCCACACCCATCTCCTAGAGGCGATGTAGTTCCAGTGGGTCACCCCATCTCCAGTGCTGGGCTGAACTTAAGACAGAGCTAGGTAGGAAGTCACATGTCTTGGGCAGTTTCAAACCAGCAGGATTGTTGCTGGGAGTTCCCAGACACCAGACTTTCCTGCCAAATGGCTTCCAGGTCATTTTTAATCCACACACATTTCATGGATGGCCCCTGGCATCAGGATGGAGGTATTAAATAGCCAGGAGATGTTGTTTTGGAGAGAGGTTGTGCAGGGAAACTGTAAATGCTTGGTATGATTGGCATATAGAGTACAAGGCTGGAAGGGGGCAGAGATCTAGCTAAACACAGCGGGGAAGACCTCAAGTGCCTTGAAGCATAGGTTGAACTTAATCTTGCATGTTCTAGGACACCAGTGAATGATTTACCTCCAAAAGTGGCACAGAATTTTGCAATATGGACAGGATGATTTATGTGCTTAAGAGGAGGCCGAGCTGGCAGAGCAGGTAAATGAGGAGGCCGAAGTCCAGAAGGGAAAGATGCTGAGTCTCAAAGGCTAGAGTGGTAGGGAGGATGGGTAGAGTAGAGGGAAGGGCTTTCCAAATGTTGTAGAGGAAAGATGAGCCAAATGTGGTACAGCTTCATGTGAGTATGAGGGAGGGAGAGGGGCTCCAGAAAAACCGAAGGCTTCCTGTTGATATGCCAGGTAGATGGAGGAGGTAGTAACCCAGAGAAGTTTGCTGGGACGAGATCTGCCCTGAGAGGAACAAATGAGTTGAGTTGTAGACCTGTTGTTTTTGAGAGCTAACAAGCAGGAACTGGATTTTGGATTTGAAGTTTCAGGATAGGAGGTCAGTGCAACCAGGAGAAGAGGTTAGATCACCCAGTCTTTATGTCATAATGTTACACCTCTCCTAGTTGTTTACATGCATTAACTTATTCAGTTCTCTGAACAAATCTACTCCTATGATATCTTTAGCCCATTTGTATAGAAATGAGAGAACAGAACTGGTAGGAAGAGAACTCTCAACCTCTTTACTCATCCTCTACTTATTTGCCTTGGATGCTCAGTCTCCTGACCTCAAGGACTTGGCCTATTGTGAACAAAAAGTCACTTTTCTCAGGGTGCAGTCCCTCCACCTATGTGCTAGAGGTCATCCTCTCTCACCTGCTAACGAGTCTTGCTTCAGCACTTGTCCTCTCTTTTTGTCCATCATAAAATTTTCTCTCTTAGCTGGGTCTGGTGGCACCCACCTATAATTCCAGGTCACTTGGATGGATGAAAGATCACAAGTTTAAGGTCAGCCTGGGCAACTTGATGAGACCCTGTCTAAAACCAAAGGATCGGGATGTAGCTCAGTAGTGGGCCTGCTTGCTTCGCATGTGCGGTTCATTTGGGTTCTGTTCCCAGCATCTCAAAAAAAACATTGTCCCCCTTTCTCGCCAAGATCATTTCTATCAACATACAGACATATTATTTGTCCCAATCAAATACAAGCAAAACTCTCTCACCATTTTGCCTTCCAGTTCATAACTTATTTTTTTTCTTCCTTTTGCAGCTCAGTGGAGTTTATACTCATTGGCTCTCATTTCTCTATTTCATTCTCACCTGAACTCATTCTGGCATTGCTTCTAGTCTGCCACATTTGTCCTTAACAAGGTGGCCAAAGACCTCCATTTTGTAACTCCAACAATTAGCTCTCAGTTCTCTTATCATGACTTATCTGCAGCATCTGATCCACTTGATCATCTCCTCTCTCTTTTATTACTTGCTTTTGGTGGCTCTGTGTTCCCAGTTCTTCTCTTACTTAACTCTCTACTCACGTCCTCATGATTTCTTTGGCTTGTTCCTCCGTGTATCTTTGAGTTTTGCTTATTCCTCTTATTTTTAAGCTTTTCGTGGATAAGGCCTTCGGGACCAGTCCTGGTACCTCTTCTCTCGCCTATTTTCACCTTAGTGATCTCACTTGATCTCATGATATTAATACTCTTTCCACATTGTTACTCCCAAATCTGTACTTATACTAACCCCCAGCCTATACTAATTCCTAAACATCATAGATCTAACTGTCATCTCTAATGGTGTCAAAGTGATAAACCAAATTTAGTCTAAATTGAACTCCTGATCTCCTCTCACCCCATATAAGCTTGGTCATCTTTCAATTTTTCCAATTGTAGTTAGTATCAACTCTTTTGTTCTACATGCTCAGCTCCAAAACTTGGACTCATCTTTGATTCCTCTTTTTTTTTTCCATGCCCTATATCAGGCCCAAATCCCATTAACGTTGCCTACAAAAGTTCCCCCAAATCCAATCTTCTTGCATCACTCCCATTAATCCATCCTTGGTCCAAGCCAGCAACAGTTCTCCTGTGAATTTTTAAAATAGCATCAAAATCTGCATTTGCTGATCTTCCAGTGTATTCCTAATATGTCAGTCAGAACAATTTTGCTACGCTTTGTTACTCCCCTGTTTAAAATCCATTCATGGATCCTTATTCTACTCAGAAGCCACTGTTCTGGCAATGTGCTACCACCCCCACCCCAACCACACACACAGTTTGACCTCTGCTTTTGTTGTAGTCTTCCTCATTTTCTCTCTCATCCACACAGTTATCCTTGCTTTTCTCTGAACAGGTAAATTATGTCCTCAACCCAGAGCTTTTCATTTGCTATTTCCTCTGCCTGAAACTCTGCCCATAAAAATCCCCAAAATTTACTCCCTCGCTTCCCTCAGATTATTCAGCTCTCACTATTAGTAAGTTCTTCCTTGGGAGTCCTGTTGAAAATGTCTCTATATTCCATTTCTTAACCATTGTGGGTTTGCAATGGAGGCAGAAGTGAAGGATCTGCCATATTGTTTGTGCACCAAGAGACCCGTATAGGTCACAAGGTGTTGGTCAGCTAAATAAGGTGTTGGTCAGCTAAGTATGGTGTTGCCTAACCACTGGCTCATATAGTGGCTCACCTGGTTGGTATAGGGCAGAGGCTGAACCCACAATTCCTCTAGTTCTAGCTGGACCCTCCTTTTTTTTTCTTAGGCTTCTAGGTCAGGGTTGTGTTTAGCTCCATGATGAAGGATGCCAGCTTCTCCCATGGGGCTCTCTACCCACCCTCTGCAATTCTGAAGTTGGAGGCTTGAAATTGGTAAGAGATCAATGAGAGTTCCAGTCCACCCTCTTGGTCTCCTGCTCCCCTGCACAGGTTCCATCTTGCTTTTCTTACATAACATCCATCTTAATTTTTCTGACTACCTGCCTTGCTGACTTCAGATAACAGCACCAAACAGAAACAACAGCCCCATACAGAAGGTTTAACTGGCCCCACAACTTCTAAAGGCAAATCCATTACAATAAATCCTTTGTGTGTGTGTGTGTGTGTGGGTGTGTGTACGCGCGCGCACGCGCGTGCGTGCGCGTGCCCATGTGCACACACATGTGTGCAAATGTACATGCGTGTTTGTGTGGCCATGTTATGCTGATAAACATTTAATAATCAACTTTCTGGGGGAAGAAAACAGCCAATTTCCCTGTATAAATGTTCCCACCATCATCAATTTTAGGCCACTAATGTGACATAACTGAATGGGGAGTGGAAAAATGATGCTAATAATGAGTTCTCTTGGGTCAGTGTAGCTGACTCCAGCACACCTCCATGAATATCTCCTACTGAGCCTGGTATTTGAATTCTGTTTAATAGACCTATTTATTTTCCTTCATAGCTCTTAGCATCTTCTAACATAACACATATTTTAGCTATCTGTCCCCTATCTTGGAATGTAAACTCTTTTGTGGAAGGAATTTCTGCCTGTTTTAACTTTGGTTCTCAAAACAGATCCTGGCACTTAGTAGTTGTTCCATATATATTTACTGGTCAATTGAATGAACATAGCATAGGAGGAAGAATGTTTGGGTCCCGAAGAGGAGGAATATGAGCAAGAACTATTAGAACTTTGTCCAGATGTCACCTGGTTTGGTTCAGTTCAGTAAATAGTGTGCCTATCATATGATAGATATTTTGTCAGCTGCAGGGGCACATAAAAAAATAAGGCATGTTTGTTAATTTGGTGAGATGCAACAAGGTCTGAGAATATCTCTGGATATAATGTCCCCAAAGCACAATGGCCATGTTCTGTTGTAGCAATGTAATGTCATTAATTTGTTTCTATGACAGCCATCCTTTTTGGCAGTGAAAGCTTAGAGGAGAAGCCTGTTGTTAAAAATATGTGCCCTTGGAGAAAATACTTGCAAACTATAGTCTGATAGTGATTAACATAAAAATGTATATATAAGGTGCTCAAGCAACTCAATAGCAAGAAAACAATCTGATTAAAAAATGAGCCAAGTTTTCTGAACAGACATCTTTCAAAAGAAGACATGCAAATGGCCAACAAGTATATGAAAAAATTTCCAACCTCATTAATCATTAGAGAAATATAAATTAAAACCACAGTTGCCGCAGTCTGGCTGGGCACAAATCACTGAGCTGCCACAAAACACTTGTATGTTCAAACAGGAAACTTTATTGCCTGAACTCCAACAGCACTCCACACACACTCCCCGGGAACTCTCCACTCTCCCGAATGCCACCCACGCGGCCCCTCTATGGCACCACATCAACCGGAACTCCCTGCACTGGAACTTCACCAACCAAGGTGAACTCCCCAGGAAATCCCCTTGAGAACTCCAAAGTAGTGGGCCGGCACCACCCCCCCCCAGGCGGACAGCAGGGGGTCTATATACAATTGAATCAATCCAGCAACATCTTAATGGCTCGCCTTTCAACCATTACTTCTGGCAAAATGCCAGGGGCCATTCAGACTGGCTGTGGCTTTCAACACACAGTGAGATATAAACCCAGAGCTGTTAGAATAGCTATAATCAAAGATTAAAAAAATAACAAATACTGGCAAGGATGCAGAGAAAGGAGAACTCATATGCTATTGGTGGGAATGTAAATTAGGAAGGTCATTATGAACAACAGCATAAAGATGCCTCAAAGAAAACAAACAAACAAACAAAAACACTAGAAATAGAAAAAAAGAAATAGAACCTCATATAATTCTGTAATCCCACTAATGAGTGTATATCAAAAGGAAATTAATACTCAGCCTTAAAGAAGAATGACATTATGGCATTTGCAGGTAAATGGATGAAATTGGAGAATATCATGTTAAGCAAAATAAGCTAATTCCCAAGAACCAAAGGCCAAATGTTTTGTCTGATATGTGGATGCTGACCCATAATGGGGTTTGGGGCTAGGGAAGAATGGAGGAATTTTGGATTGGGCAGAGGGGAGTGAGGAGAGAGAAGGGGGTGAGGGGGTGGGAAGGATGGTGGAATGAGATGGACGTTATTACCCTATGTACATGTATGATTGCACTCTGCATCATGAACGGCCAGAAAAATGAGAAATTGTGCTCTTTGTGTATAATGAGTTGAAATTATTCTTTTGTCATGTATAACTAATTAGAACAAGTAAAAAAAAATTCTAAAAACCGAAATTAAATCAGTATATCAAAAAGACATCTGCATTCCCATGTTTACTGTGGCATTCTTCACCATACCCAAGATATGAAATCAACCTCAGTGTCCATCAGTGTATGAATGGGAAAAGAAAATCCAGTATATATACACAGGGGAAAGTTATTCAGTCATAAAAAAGAATGAAATTATGTCATTGGTAGCAATGTGGATGGAACTGAAGGACATTGTTAAGTGATATAAACAAAACACAGAAAATCAAATTCCACATGTTATAACTTACATATGAAAGCTAAAAAGTTGATCACTTAGAAACAGACAGTGATATGGTGGTAACCAGGGGCTGGTGGGTGATGTTCCTAGACTAGTATATTTTTATTTATTCATTTCCTAAATAATTGTGTTTAAAGTCTAATCCTGAGACTTTAATTCACCATTCCCTAGTCTCTTCTGGTTTTAGAAAAATGTCATCTGCATAGAGGTTCCTCCCTTGACTACTGATAAAGAAAAACATCCTTCTTTTTTTGTCTCAGCTTACTCCTGTTTCTTCATGGTACTTGTCATTTCCTGATATTGCATTTCTAAGGTTATTTATTGGATAATTATTTTCTCTCCCAGGAAGACAGGGACCTAATCTGTTGCATTCTCTGTCCTGTCCCCAGCACTGAGAACAGTGGATACAGGAAGTGGGTACAGGAAATGTTGAATGAAAGGTTAGGAGCCTTGTTTGTTTGTTTTTTTTTTGGGGGGGGGGCGGGCTGGGGGAGTACCGGGGATTGAACTCGGGGCACTGGACCACTGAGCCACATCCCCAGCCCTATTTTGTATTTTGTTTAGAGACAGGGTCTCACAAAGTTGCTTAGCGCCTCGCTTTTGCTGAGGCTGGCTTGGAATTCACAATCCTCCTGCCTCAGCCTCCCCAGTCACTAGGATTACAGGGGTTAGGAGTCCTTTAGAGCAATACGTGGACTTGTCCTTTCTGCCAGGTGTACCAGCTCTTCAGAAAGAGTTTGAGAACTGATGAAGACAAGAACACCAGAGCTGAGCCTGAGGACTGTGTAAGGCAGGGTACTGCCTGCTCTATGAGTTAGCAGTCTCCTCCTTCTCTATTTATAGAGATGTGATCTTTTGCTTCCCTACTTTTCCCCACTCCTCCCAGGCTTTCCCACTTGTGTCCTCCTCTCCATCTCCTCTGGCTCCAGTTTTGCTGCCAATAAACCCAAGGCTTTCTCTTTCAGTGAAGTTTTTGGTATACCTGCTGCTCCTTTAAGAATCTGTCTTATTTTTTCCCTTTCTCTCACCACTTAAATCCTCAAACGTCACGATCATACTGGTGACATAACATTTCTTTTCCATCTGAACTAGTCCTGTTTTATTTTATAAAGTTTCAGTTGACAAAAAAAAAAAAGTTTTACTTGACCCATTGTCAAACTGGTCTGAAAATATTAAATGAAAACTTCAAAAAATAAAAAAATCCATGGGTTAAAGGATACATTGTTCTGAGTAGTATGAAGATATCTTGTGCTGTCCTGCCCAATCCCGTCCCTGGTGTGGATCATCCCTTTGTCCAGAGTATCCACATTGTATTTGCTACCTGCCTGTTAGTCACTTAGCTGTCTCAGTTATTAAATCAACTGTCATGGTATTGCTTGTCTTTGTTCAAATAATCCTTATTTTACTCCAATGTGCAAGAGTAATTATGCTGACAGTTCAGATCTGCCAAAGAGAAGCCATAAAGTGCTTGACCTAATATGAAAAGGAAAAAATATATCTGCTGAGGTTGCTAAGATTTATAATAAGAACAAATTTACCTGTGAAATCTTGAAAAAGGAAGAAAAAAAATTATGCTAGCCTTGCTGTTCTACCTCAAACTGCAAAAGTTATGGTCAGAGCGCATGATTAGTGCTTTGTTCAGATGGAAATGGTGTTAAATATGTGTATGTTAAATATATATATATATATATATATATATATATATATATATACACACACACACACACACACACACACAGTATATATAGGGTTCAGTACATGTGTTGTTTTAGGTATCCACTGGGGTTATTGGAATGATCGCCCATGTGTAATATGTGACTACTGTATTTCTCCCTTAAACTTTTATGACCGGATTCTATTCCTAAGTATTTCTGGAATTTTCTCTTTATGCAACTAAATCCTAAAAGGTCTCTTTGCTTCTAATCTTAACCTTTTTGAATTCATCCTTTAAACAGACAGCAGAGTAATCTATCTAAAGTAAAAAGCTGATCATGACAATTTCCTGCTTAAAATCTTTAATGGCTTCCCGTCCACTTCGGGATCAAGTCCAAGCCTGCCTAGTAAGGTGTCCTCTGCCCCACGTGGCTGGCTCTTGGCTGCTCTCCCACACCGTCTCCCACTATTCTCCCCTGGGCTCTGATTCTCCTCTGGGACTCTGGCTTTATCCGTGCATGCTCCATACTCTTTTATTTAGTTCCTTTGCTCTGGTGGCTCTCTATCTCAAATAACTAAGCCCCTTCCCCCACCTCTGTCTAGCTAATTCCAGCTGATGTTTTACTGTTCTGTTCTTTTAACATTTTTTAAAAGTATGCATCTAGTTATTCCATCGACATCTTGCTAATTCATTATTTATCCACTGGTTTAAAATATCATCTTGAGCATTTAGTAGATTTCTTATATTTGGGTCTGGCTTGGGGATTTATATTGTTTTATTAATCTATCCCTGTGCTGTTATAGTTTTTATTATAAATTTCAAATTGTGGGTACCGGGGATCAAATCCAGGGATGCTTAACCACTGAGCCACATCCCCAGCCCTTTTTATTCTTTGAGACAGGATCTTGCAGGCTTAGGGTCTTGCTAAATTGCTGAGATTGGCCTTGAACTTGTGATCTTCCTGCCTCAGCCTCCTGAGTTGCTGGGATTACAGGGGTGTACCACTGTGCCCTGCTCAAATGACTTTTAACATCTAATGTCAGGGAAGGGTCTGGCCACTCCCTTCCTATGTACCACTGACACCCACCTCTTGTGTCAATTATTTTTAAAAATATCTTGACTATTTTCAGATTTTATTTTCCCTGTTGAGCTCCAGGATAATTTTCCCCAAGTTTCTCCTCCAAAAAAGAAAATTTAATTGAAATTGTAGTATAATTATAAATGATTTTAAAGAGTATTATTTTGTTATTATCACAAAGTCAGAAAGAGGAGAGCAGGAATCTAGCAATAGGGAACAAGAAATGGAGAAAGAAAGGGGTGGCAATTTCTTTCTTGGGTATAACTTGTCCCAACTCAAGGTGACCAAGGTAGGTTTGTCTGGAGGTTTTTCAGGAAACCAGGAAAAGAGAAAGCCAAGAGAGAGGACAGAAAAGAATCCCAACTTGCAGTGGACCAGGTATCCTCTGTTAGAGGTTCAGAGATCTGGGCTGAGAAATCCCAGCCAACCTTCCAGGGAGGAAGTTGAAATGGCCAATATCAAACACCCTGAAAGAATGGTCAAACTGGACACCTTTACCTTTCTAGGATGAAATGCCATAGAAAAGGGAATGAATCTGAAAGAGGAGGCTGAGAAAAGATGGCAGGAGGATTGGGAAGGCCATGAGAGAAAAGAGAGGGACGTCAATATGGGAAATTGTTCCAAAGCCTAAATAAACTCCAAGGCTGTGCTGCTTGTGGGAGCCCAGAGAGTGAGTTCCAACTTTGGTCAGCGTGCTTATGAGACCTTTGAAGATTTGGGTGCCCCACCCCATCATACCCTTTCAAAAATACCAAAATGCAGAGACATTCCACATTACATACATATGGTCCCCCCCATAAAAAATTGGGCATATTTTTATAATTCTGCTTTTAAAAATATTTGGCTATGAGTCATTTTAACATTTTATTGCCTTTCTTCATGATTATGTTTACTGGAGATTTCTTGCAGAGTGAGAAAAATCTGATCTATAATTTTTTTTTCAAATGAAAAAAATATTTAAGAATATTAAATTTAATGACAGATGGATTTGACATATGATATTTGGTAGAATGTTTAATTAGACATTTATTGATTTCACATCTGTAGCTTTATTTTTAGTTTAAAGCAAATGATTTTTTTCCCCCTAGGTCTGTCTCAAGCATTTTTGTAGACAGCAATTGTTCATGCTCATTGGCCTTGGGCCCTGTTTCTATGGTGCCTAATGGATAAAACAGCTTGCTTACAGTCCTCTAACTTGATGGTTTGGGCTGCTTCCTGGAACTGTCATGAAAACACAGCCTATCCCTTCATGAGAATTCACTGCAATGTCCAACTAGAGAAGAAGAGCACAATGCAAAGAGGCTGTTCTCACCCCAACAGTTCTGAGCCATAGACTTCTTTGTTAGTCTAATGAAGCTCATTATTCTGATTTCTTCCCAGAATAATGTTTTAAATGCGCAAAATAAAATACAGAGGAAACCAATTAAATTGAAATACTGTTGGCAAAAAGGACAGAGTTTTGATGTAGTAATTTTCTTTATTAATGGATTAAATGTATTTCTTTATTAATGGATTAAATGACAAGCTCTTGCTGTAGGCCTAATAACTACCATAATTTCAAAGTAGCAAAGAGTTTAAGTAATACTTTGAGATATCAGCACCTATGGGACCTGCTATGAAAATATTTGTTATTTCTTTTTTTCCTCTCACATTTTTTAATCGGTGCAGTATTGTTGTACATATCGATGGGATTTGTTACATAGTTGTACATGCTCACAATATAACAATATAATTTGGCCAATATGTCTCCCCAATATCCCCCCCCCCATATTTGTTATTTGTATGGAGGACAAAGTCATAGGTACTTACACCACTACTGTGGCTTGTTGCCTATTTTCACAATGAAGAAAAAGTTTACATTTTAATGACAGGCTAGTAAAAGTAAGATGTAATATTATTTTTATCCTGTTCACAGAATCTGTGACTTTTATCCATAGCTTGTGGACCCCAAGTTATGATCTATGGAGGCTGAGGGATGCCTCTACCATCATGAATCATTATGGAGAGAGGATTACAAACACAAAATGACTCTGGAGTCTTAGAGATTGATTCTGAAGCTGAGTCTATAGATCTTTCAGCCCCAGGACCACTGTCCTCCATTCTACTATGGAAAGTAAGTGCCCTTCACTTGAGATGTTCACAGTTGTTTTTTTTTTTTTTTTTTTTGGTCACGGGGAGGGGGTACAGGGATTGAACTCAGGACACTCAAACAATGAGCCACATCCCCAATCCTCTTTTGTATTTTATTTAGAGGTCGGGAGTTGCTTAGCGTCTCCCTGTTGCTGAGGCTGGCTTTGAATTCACAGTCTTCCTGCCTTATCCTCCTGAGCTGCTGGGATTACAGGAGTGTGCTACTGGACCCGGCTCACAGTTGATTTTTAATCTTCTGTTCAAAGTCAGAGCCATGACTGAATTGTGCTCTCCAAATAGCCCTCGTTTAGCTCCAGAGGCACCCTACATTAGAAGCCTTACCCCCAACCCTCTGACCAGTGCTGCTTGACAGTATATCAGTTATCAGTTATATCAGTTATGCTGCCTTTTGCTTCTTTTAAATGGTTGCTCTGGAGTTTGTAATATATGTTCATAACTAATCTAAGTCCACTTTTAAATAATACTGCTTCTTGGATAGCATGAGTTCCTTGTAATAAAATAATCCCACTTTTGTTTTTGACAGTGCTGGGGATTGAACCTGAACCTGGGGCCTACCACATTCGAGGCAAGCACTCTACCACTAAGCAAAACCTTCAGCCCAAACAAAAGAATCCCAATTCCTCCCTCCTATCTTTATGTAATTGGTGTCGTCCTTATTAAGCTTATATGCAAATATACATAAATATGCACATAACAAATAATAATTGCTATTATTATTTTGAACAAACTGTTGTCTATTAATTCAATTAAAATATTCCTTTTTTGGTGCTATGCCTTTCATTATGTCGATCCCAAGTTTCTGACTTAAATCATTTTCTTTTTCCCTAAAGGACTTCTAATAATATTTCTTGCAAGGTAGGCCTACTGACAGAAATTGTCCATCGATTTTGATTTGTCCAAGAAAATCTTTGCTTCTCCTTCACTTTTTGAAAGATAATGTAGGATATAGAATTCTTGGTTGGTAGTTTTTATCTCTAAACACTTTAAATGTTTCTCTACTGCCTTCTTGCTTGCATGATTTCTGAGGAGAATTCTGATGCAATTCCTGTCTTTGTTTCTCTATGGGTAAGGTGTTTTCCCCTCTGGCATCTTTCAGGATTTTTTTCTTCATCTTTTATTTTCTGTAGTTTGAAAATGATGTACCTGGATATAGATTTTTGGAATGTATCCTACTTGGTATTCAATGAGCTTTCTGGATCTCTGGTTTGGCGTCTGACATTAATTTTGGGGAAATTGAGTCATCATTCAAATTTTCTTCTGTTTCTCTTTTTTTCTTCTTTTAGAATTCTCATTATGTGGAAATAACACCTTCTGGAATTGTTCTACCATTATTGAATATTCTGTCCCAGTCTTTTTTCTCTTTTCCAGGTTTTTAAAATTTTTTTAAAAATTTTTAAATTTTTTTGCTTTTTAGTTTTGGAGATTTCCATTGAGATCTTCTTAAGCTCAAAGATTCTTTCTTCAGGAGTGTCCAGCTTACTAACAAGGCCATCAAAGGCATTCTTTCTTTTTTAGTTATAGATGGGCACAATACTTTTATTTATTTTTATGTGGTGCTGAGGATTGGATTGAACACATGCCTCACACATGCTAAATGAGTGCTCTACCACTGAGCTACCACCCCAGCCCTCATCAAAGGCATTCTTTATTTCTGTCATTGTGTTTGTTTTTTTTTTTTAAATCACTAGCATTGACTTTTGATTTTCTTAGAATTTCCATCTCTCTGCTTACAGTACCCACCTGTTCTTGCATGCTGACTACTTTATCCATTAGAGCCCTTAGCATATTAATTATAGTTGTTTTAAACCCCTGGTCTAATAATCCCAACACTCCTTCCACATTGGATCCTGATTCTGATGCTAGCTCTAGCTCTTCAACTGTTTTTGGCGTTTGAGTATACTTGTCTTTTTTTTTTTTTTTTTTTTTCTGGATAGCTGAACACAATGCACTGGGTAAAATGTGTGTACTGGTGGTAAAGTGTTGGGGAAGGGAAGCCCTCTGCAGTCCTGAGATTAGGTTTCAGCATTTTGGCAATCCTGTATCTCTAGACTTGAATTTCACATGTGCTTTCAGACTTGTCACCTCCAGTCACTTAGTTGGGACAGGATGGCCAGAATGAAGTGGAAGGCTTCCTCACGTGGAAGGCTAGAGGCAGCTGGAGTTGGGTGTTTTCCTTCTCTCAGGTGAGTTAGGGAAGTTTCTCCAGCAGATTAGGTTCTGGTGAAGCACTTTCTTCTGAGGGCTGACCTTGTTAAGAAGAACATAGTGCTTTGGGGGTTTTCAAAATGGTTTCTTTTCTCCTCCCCTGCAGTAATCATGAGGGGACTTTCTCCAATATTCACTGTGAGAACCCAGGAGAGTTCATGGAGGTAAAACTCCTCATACCTCTCACCACTACTTTGGGACTGGTTTCCCTGGCGGATTTTTCAGGGGGGCACCGGAACCCAGGAGCTCTCCTATACTAGGCAAATGCTCTACCTCTGAGAGCTCTACTCCCTGGTCCTCCCCTGGAGTTTTTGAAGGCTCAGACTTGTCTACACTGGCCCTCCAGCAATTTATTGACAACATTTCAAACTTCCCGCCCCCACTACTGATTCCTTGCAGTGGTCTTTGCTCTGTTGTAACTCTGTTCACCTGTGGTCCCTCCATTTGAGGGGCAGCAGTTTGCCCTATAATCTCGCCTCTTTTAGAGATCTAATAGAAGTTGGCAACTTTGTAGTTTGTTCAACTTTTCATTTGTTAGGAGGAGTGGCAACTTCTTACATGCTGGAGTGGAAACTGGAGGTCTCATGAGTGGCTTTTAAAACTATGCTATGGTTGCACTGAACTTCCACTCTCAGGAAGCACTCTTTTATTTTTGACTTTGCACATAAGAGTGATTCAGCCCAACAAAATTATAAAGCAGGAATGTGTTGCAGAGTAGCCAGCACCCCAACAGAATAGATTCCTGCTAGGAGGTGTGAGCCATTTGGGGGGAAAAAGTCTGAAATAATCAGTAAGAAATAAAGACAAAGCCAGAGAATAGATTTAAAAGTGAGGTGCTCGATGGGCCTTCCAGCCCTGATAGGAACTGGAACTAAACAACTGAAATGAAAAAGACATTTAAGGGGAAGTACATCAAAGGCAGGGATGAGGTTTCAGTGTGGCAGGGATCTTGCAGTAAACAGGTTGTTTGGTGCTTGGCAGGTTACGCCCATCTCCAGGTGGCTGTGTTTGAGCCTAAACCTGAGAGCTAAGGCAGGACGCCAGCACAATCCAGGCTTTCTCAAACCAGGGAATTTCACCCCCGAGTTCCCAGAAAAGCAGCTTCCTTGCTTTATGTTGGCTCAAATAAACCCATAATTCATATACAGCTCTCAGCAAATGTGTATAAAGGAAGTCCATAATAATATATCATGACAAAGCCTTGCATTATTTCCCAGTGGGAAGTACTAGTTTGTACAGGACAAAAGTATATAGGACAATAATATGTGATTTTTATTGGCTGTTGGACTTATGTGCCTAGCAGAGATGAGGGAGGCTATGAAGACAATTCATAGAAGGACATTGATCTTCAATAGCTTATTCTCATTTTTCTCAACAAACATTAACAAATACCAAACATTAACAAATGCCAACTCAATGGCTTTGGTTCCTAGTTACTTGGGAAAAGCAAACAAACAAACAAATAAATAATTCTGGTAATAAATGCCATACATAAGGGCAATCAAAATGGAAATGATTCATCTCTCCTTGTGGGTGTTTGCAGTTAATTGGAACTGAGTTTGAGGTAGTAGAATTGAGTAGAATCCCTTTCACAGTCTCACTGTTAAATTAGGAGTGGCCTCTGATGTCACTCTTTCCATCACAAAGTCAGCTAATGCCCACTATTAGACCATTTCAGCTTGGGCTAAATTCGTAACAGCATGAAGCTGGCTGAACTACATTAGGCTTGTCAAATTTTATAAGTCACCTGGTGTTCTTATTGTAGGAGGAGGAAGCTGTTTACCTAGTCACATTGCAGGGGTTTCTCCCCACTGTTCCTTTGTGTGTTGGTTCCCAGCAGAAGACTTTGAAATGGGGTCCAGGTGGTTGGAGTAGGTAGGATCTTCCTAAGTAGGGGTAGAACTTTTCCTCACTGCCTCAGTCAAATTTCCTTTTTTTTGGGGGGGGGTGTGTTGCAGGTACCAGGGAATTAACTCGGGGACACTTGACCACTAAGCCACCTCCTCAGCCCTAATTTTTTGTATTTTATTTAGAGACTGGGTCTTACTGAGTTGCTTAGTGCCTTGTTTTTTTTGCTGAGACTGGGCTTTGAACTCATGATCCTCCTGTCTCAGCCTCCTGAGCCACTGGGATTACAGGCATGCTCCACTGTGCCTGGCTCAAATTGATTCCTTAAAATGTGAAGTGTTACTTCTGGTCATTGAAGATGGGACTGTGTTGTTGGTCTCAATTATCATGACAACAGTGGATAGTATCTTTGCCTTCAGCCTGGGTTGTGATTGGCAGTGAAGTCAATAGTTTTAAGAGATGAAAATATGACCTACAGTCTGATGGATAGGTACCCTATGAACAGGTGATCAAGTTAAGGAAGGAACTGTGATGGTTAATCTTATGTCAACTTGGCTAGGCTATAGCCAGCCAATAGTATCCAGATATTTGGTCAAACATCAATTTAAATATTATTTTGAAGGTGTTTTATTATAGATAAGATTAATATTCAATTCAGTAGACTTTGAGTAAAGCAGGTTATCTTCTATAATGTGGGTGGGCCTCAAGAGAAAAAAAGACAGAGGGGGAGGAAGATTCTCTGCCAGCCAACACTCTTGATCCTCTATCGGCAACTTCATTTCCTACCTGGGTCTCCAGTCTGCTGGCCACCCTTTGCACAGTGTGGTCTTGCCAGCCTTTACAGTCACGTCAGTCAGTTCCTTAAAATAAATATCTATATACACATCCTATGGTTCTGTTGATCTGGAAAACCCTGATTAATAAGTAACATAACAATTTTGAAACATGGGGTGAGCAATTTAATTTTAGGGGAGGAATTCACAATATCTTGTGAAAAAATGTGTTTAGTATGTGCAGCACCAAACAATGCAGGGGTCTTGGGCAGGTGTCTTTGAGCTCTTTTGTTCTTTAGTTGGTTAGTAATTTGTGTTCCCAGGGATTTCCACGATCACTCCACATTTATCCTTTACCTTTTTCTAGATCTATTTAGTTTCATTTAAATTCAAATGTACGTACCTTCTCAATATTTTTTTTTAAAGAGAGAGACAGAGAGAGAGAGAGAGAGAGGGAATTTTTTAATATTTATTTTTTTAGTTATCGGCAGACACAACCTCTTTGTTTGTACGTGGTGCTGAGGATCGAACCTAGGCCGCACACACGCCAGGCGAGCGCGCTACCGCTTGAGCCACATCCCCAGCCCCCCTTCTAAATATTTTATAGAAGCATTTATCAGATTCCATGAAGAGCTAGTATTGAGAAACTCATGACCTAACTTACACTTTTTTTTTTTTTTTTTTTTTTTTTTTTTTTAGGGAGAGAGAATCAGGTAAAGAAAACAGGCTTTGTAGCCAGGCATGATGGCACTGGCCTGTAATGCCAGAAAGTTGGGAGGCTGAAGAGGATCAAGTTTTAGGCCAGCCTCACCAACTTGAAGACCCTGTCTCAAAACAGAAAATAAAAAAGGCTGGGGATATGGCTTAGTGGTAAAGCACTTCTGGGTTCAATCCTGTCCCCCCCAAAAAAGAATAAAAGAAAATGAAAAAGAAAATCAGAAAATGCCAACTCTTATTTCTCAACTACAACCTTAAGTATTCTATTCAGTTAAGTAAGGCTCTGGGTTCAATCCCCAGTAGAGCCCCCCCATCCTCTCCTCTGCCCCAATAATATGGGCTTTGAGAGAAGAAAAACATCAAGTCTCTGGGATCTTTCATTGTACTTGCTATGCTAATTCCTGTTAGAAATTTTTCTATAGTCATCATTTATTACCCTCAGGTCTAGAGTATACTCATATTCTTTGGGGATTTTGAGAATCAGTTTTCTAAAAGAAACATGCTTTCTGGTGATTCCAGTGGATTTCTGTGCAATGTATAAGTCCTAATGTCTCAAGCCCTGGGTTTCCTGTTGATGTTATTGCCTGGGAGAAATAAAGACCACAGGTGGACTCACAGAGTCAGAGACCGTTTCCTGGGATTAGACTCCAAAGGTCATTGTGAAGCTTGGAGAAGCCTCCAAGGGGCAGAATACAAGTGATGGAAGATGGAGGTTTGCTAGAACTGTCAAGAGTATCTTCTGCTGTAGAATTGCATTAACAACCCAGAAAAGAAGGAAATGTAAAAGACATCACCACATTTATTATAGGCAAAATACATTTTTTGGAGTTGGCTTCAGCAATGCCTCAGTGACTTCCCATGAGACTCTGCATGAGGTGCTGCTAATATGCTATCATCAGGGCTTAAAATAGCTTTTGAGATCCTAGAAACTGTTGGTGCTGCTCATCCTGCTTCGCTTTTCCTAACTTCAGGTGATAAGAGCTGCCTGTCCCAACACAACACAGTGCAGTCACGTCTTTCAGTTCCAAACTTCAGTTCACCCAAACAGATATGCATAAATATTTTTTTCTGTAGCAGTAATTATCAGTTGAGGTACCCATCCATGTAGGTGATAGAGATTTAATTGTAGCCATTCACATAAAATTTTTTAGCCTTTGGATTGTGCCTAAGCTTAATTGACCCAAGGCTTTGGGAGGGCCTCATCTGATTCCGGGTGCCATCAATTCACATAGACATCCTTTGGAATAGTCCCTCTGTCTGGCCCTTGGTTATCATCCTGTGTAATCTGCCGAGAGGACAGCCTTATTCCCATCCACATAGTCCTTCAGGGCTGGTGACCTTCCCTGTACTACGGTGCCAGTCTTGCCCTCACAGGACCTATCTTCCTTTTCGTAAGACATCCTTTCTTCTGTTATATTGTTTCCCTGGGACTCTACCCAGATAATAGACCTATTTGCTTTTGGATTATACCAACTACTGGGGAAGTCTCAGAGACTCAATAGTGAGGGATAGGTCTAGATTTTTTTTTTTTTTTTTTTGGTAGTGGAGATTGAACCCAGTGACACTTAACCATTGAGCCACATTCTTAGCCATTTTAAAAAATATTTTCCTTAGAGACAGGGTCTTGCTAAATTGCTTAGAGCCTCACTTAATTGCTGAGGTTGGTTTTGAACTTGTGATCATCCTGCCTCAGCTTCCCGATCTGCTGGGATTACAGGCGTGCACCACCTCGCCTGGCTGGAGGGATTGACCAATACCTACTATCTTAAACTTTCCTTTTTAACCCTCCACCTACCCTCTCAGGGTGGGAATAGTTTGCTTGTATACAAGAAGCATCTTCCATGAAATTTTATGGCATTTGTTGGTAAATGGATGGAACTGGAATCAATCATGCTAAGTAAAATAAGCCAATCCCCCCAAACCAAAGACTGAATGTTCTCTCTGATATGTGAATTCTAACACACAATAAGGTGGGGGAAGATTGAAGTTTGTTGGATTAGACAAAGGGAAATGAAGGGAAGGGAGAGGAGATGGAAATAGGAAAGACAATAGAATGAATCAGCCCTAACTTTCCATGTTCATGTATGAATACACGACCATTGTAAATCCACATCATGCACAACCACGGAATGGGATCCTAAGTAGAATAGGTTATACTCCACATATGTATAATATGTCAAAATACATCCTATTGTCATGTATATCTAAAAAGAACAAATAAAATAATTAAAAGAAAAACAAAAGAAGCATCTTCTCAAATCCTTTGCCCATACTACATGTTTTTCCATGTCCTTTCTAGTAGCCCAAAATAGGGCAAAGACCAAGCAAGAGAGGGGAATGAAAAACTGAAAAAATTTAGTATTTCAAAATTATGATTCTGTCAGTAAGTGAAACCGTGGAGATTGAATCAGAATTTTGTTGTTTCTAAAGAGCAGTTATTCCAAGAAAAGAAGAAAAAAAAAATGAAGTGGATTGGAAACATCATTTTATTAGAAAATCAGTGACCATTCCTACCCTTTTAACCCTAATTCTCATGTATATTTACTTGATAAGAACGTTCAGGAGTGAGATATGTCACTATTTTCTACTTTATATATGAATATCAACTATGCCTATTTTCTAGACACATTAATAGTTTTAATAACTCAATAAATTATAGGCGTAACCGATGTGAATCTGCAATATGTATACGGGGTAAAAATGGGAGTTCATAATCTGCTTGAATCAAATGTATGAAATATGATATGTCAAGAGCTTTGTAATGTTTTGAACAACTAATAATAAAAATAAATAAATAAATAAATTATAGGCAATCCACAATTTTTTTTTTCTGATGCTGGGGACATAATCTAGGGTTTTACACTTTCCAGGCAAAGTGCTCTGCCATTGAGTTACATCCTCAGCCCAATAGATTTTTTAAGAAACAAAAGAATGATAAAGAGTATCAGACATAACTGTGTACGTTAAAGCATCACAGGGCTACACAGACAGAAAGAAGGTTCATATATGTTTATTATTTGAAAAAGCAAAATTGAAAATTTTATATTTTCTTGTGTTCAAGTAGTAGTCTTAGGAATCAGAACATATATGTTAGAGAATGTGTTTTATTAATAGGCCTTATCCAGGCACTTAGCTATTAAATGTTGGTGGGGGTGGGGTGAGCCTCCACAGAGGTGTGCTGGAGATACTGGACTTTATCTCCTTGATTAGAGGTTACTACCGCAGCAAACTGACCTGCAAGATGGATCATTGAGATCAAAGGCTATAAGTTATGATGTTTGCTTTTGAAAAAGTCAACTCTACTCTGAACGTCATAGTTTGCAACTTTCAACTGGAAGCTACAACATGGATTCATGGTCTCTGTCTTGGTTTCTGTTCCTGGGCAACCTTCTCATGGTTTCTGGCTGGGTAAGAAAACAATGTATAGAAAACAATTAGAAAAATTGGGGAGCATTTGACATCAATCATTAAGGAAAAATTATTCTTTTTATGTTTATTATATGTTTCAAATGTTAATCTCAATTGAATTTTTTAATTTTTATTTTTATTTGTAGGCAGGGGCTGGAAGGATTTAGGGAAACAGTTTTACCAGGCAGAGAATCAGAGACATTGACATAAAGTTATTATTATTATTATTATTTTCAGTTTCAATGTCATGTAACAAGTTTTCTTTTGATAAGATGGAAAATATGAATTTTGAAAATCATTCTTTTTTTACTGTTGAAGAAATATGGATTGATGCTAGAGTAACTTGACACAGGAATGAAGTATGAAAAATGTCATAGGCATAGTCAAAACTTTCTGTTTTAATTTTTATTTTTGAGACAGGGTCTCACTAAGATGCTGGAACTGACTCTGAACTTGTGATCCTCCTGCTCAGCCTCCCAAGCTCCTGGGTTTACGGGAGTGTGCTACCATGCCTGGCCTGTGAACACTTATAAAGTTTTATAGCATGGCATTTCTCTCCTGCATCTTTATCAATTTAGACTAATTTTCCTATAGAAACACAGGCCAGCCCAAGGTTTAAATGAACTTTCAAATGGGTGGGGGAAAACCTTTGGCTGTGATTTAAAATAACAGTTATTATGTTGAGCTGTCCGTCAATGAGTAAGAACTAGAACTGCAAATAAGAGATACATTGAATACAGGTTAAAGCTGTAATTAGGAACAAGTACTTTAACTTTATTCTGTAGGCTCACCTGCATTCTTCTGGGTGTATGGCTGCGTGTGGTCATAGTAGGAGACACTCAAGGCACTTGCTGATGTAAAAAATGATGGTAACCTAATCAGGTCATTCTCCAACATGTTAGCATTCGTATGATTCTGTTTAGACATAAAGGCTGTATCTGAATATAATTGTCCTTACACTTGGGTGACAATTTATTACATTTTACAATGCATGTTTCACATAACTCTTGCAATACTCATGCAAAGCAGGTATCGACCATATTTTACAGAGTCTAGTACCAGGAAGGTAAACTAAATTACTGTTAGTTGATAAAGCCAGTAAGACAATCCACATCTACCGTGTTCCAGTTTCTTCAGCTTTTATACTAGATTCCACTGGCTGAAAATTTTCTAGGTTGACTCAGTTTTTTTCCACTGGGCATGTAGTCTGAGTTCTAGTGGTCATTTGTGGAAAACCTATTTTCAGGGGGAAAAAAAGGCTTTTCATATCAAACAAATATGCCCATTTATTTTTTCCTCAGGTATTTGGTATTGTCGTTGAAGGCAGAATCTTAGGAAAGACATGAAGTCTTGAGGAAAATTTCCTTTAAAAGCCTTGTCATAAATGACAATATTTCAATATTGGGAATGCATTTTTAGGCTTTTCAACTATTGCTGCATGAATCCTTTAGAAGATCATGTTTAAGGTAAACAGTGATTTGAGGGCCAGAGTTGTATGTTCTGCTTTCTTTTCAGCTTTTGAAGTTGATTTCCTTGTTTCTTTTACCTTCAAATTCATTTGACAAGCAGTTTCAGTTTCTATTGGAAGCAAGAAGTCTATTTGCAAAAAAAAAAAAAAAAAAAAAATCATCTTACAACTTAGCTATCTCAGTTACATGCCAGAAACGAATACATAATGATAATGAAGAAAGAACAACAGTGAATGTCTGGTTATAAATTGGAAACAAGAAGACCATATATATCGTGGCATCCCAATAATATCTTTTTTTATATATTTATGTTTGTTTCCCAGCCAGCTCAAGAAAACTTTGGTGAGTCTATTTTGAGTTTTCCTCTAGATTACAGTAAAAGAAGGTAATGTGGATAGTGAAATGACTGAATAACCTAGGATGTGTTTACTCCTAAGCCTAATGCATAATTGCTTATGTAGCACTGATGTGTAATTGCAGTGAACTTTGATTGAACACTGGCCTCTTGAATTAGCAAGGGAATGTTTGTATATATTGTCCTCCTTCCAGGGTCCATATGCTCAGCAGAGAAAGAGATGGTGGCCCAGGCAGGGAAGGCCAAATACAGTGACAGACAGCCACTCCATAAATGCTTGCCTTTGTTTTTGTTATTTTGAGTTACATCAGATGAACCTGATAATACAGGCTGCATTTTAAACATTTGTTTCCTATTTCATCTAGTCATTCAATCTGGTCTTTGAAGGTTAATAATATATGGAATGACCAATTTCTTATTCCCGAGTCATTTGACTTTCAAAGGATTTGGACAGGACAGAGTAAATATCAAAAGCCCTTTCTTTAGTTCCCTGTCTGGCTGATGGGAGGCCATAATCAATTAACTAATTGATTAAGATACTGAATCAATCAACTAGAATAATCAATTGATGTTGAATCAGAATCTAGTAGTCACTTATCTGAGGCAAAATAAACTTGTTTACTTTTGATTATATAATTGACAAATATTTTCTCCTACCCTAAACATAATGTTCAACTTACTTTTTCTTTGTTATTTTGGTCAAAGATATAGATGGTGGAACTGAGCAGGACATTTTCAATATCAATGAAGGTTTGTACATCTCTATTTTTTTTAACCACATCTTTTCTTTTCTTTTTTTAGTTGTAGTTGGACACAATACCTTTATTTCATTTATTTATTTTTATGTGGTGCTGAGGATCATACCCAGAACCTTGCACACACTAGGCAAGCACTCTACCACTGAGCCACAACCCCAGCCCTAACATCATCTATTATGTAGAGAGTTTGAACCTAATTTACTAACATGAATTTTTCTTCTTCACTCTTCTCTTAGATTTGCATCTGGATCTTTTTGAGGGAGACATCAAACTTGATGGGGTGAGTTGCCAAAGAACAAGGAAGACTTTTCTATTGATGGCAGAAAGCTCTATACACAGTGTCTGAGGATGAAGGGCAGCATGGGTTTTGCTCATTCCTGCCTAAGGGCACAGAACCTTGGAGACACATTTACTTAATGAATGCATTGTTCTTGAAGGGACTCTTATAACAGTGTCTTCATCTTCCATTCCTCAGATTTCTGTGTGGTTAAAGTCACCATCACTCCACCATGGATATCTTGATCTTATTGGTCTGACTGCTTTTCATTTTTGGAGCAATGTGGGAGATTTTCATTTTGATGTAGAACTCCATTGATTCAATCTAGTTGAAACAAATTAAGTATATTTGTGAACCTCTTCAATGAGTTGGTTTTTTTGCCATAAGAAATAGATTTGATGACCTTTCAGCTAAAAATAATGTTCCCAAGTAAAAGTTGTCCCAAACCTGTTCACACGGAGCACTGCTGATTCTTATCTAGCCATCATGACACATATGTAGATTTTATCTAGATTTATAGGGACTTCAAAGTTCCCTATTATAAGCACTATACTTTTTCATGAGGATATTAACATTTTATCTTGATAGTACTGTTTTTTAATGTGTAAACATTTTATTTTGAAATGTGTGCAAGTTTTTTGCTCAGAGAATTTAATACCTCCTTTTCCCCATTCTTTTTTTTTTTTATGATTTCCAGTTTGAATCCATGCTAATTATATCTGTATGGATTACAAGGACTATTTTTTAAAGACAAGATATAATTTATGTCCACCAATTTGAAGTGATTTTAGAACTACTATCCACTTGGTGATGATAGAAAAAGACTTGGTTGTTTATAACTGGTTCTATCAAATGTTGTCATATAGGAGAATGCACAACCCTAAAATAAAAAAAGACAGACAACTTGACAAGAGTCATCATGATTTAGAATACTTGTACCCTTTGACCTAGAAATTATCCACTAGACATTTTCAGGAAAATTTCGCTCTTCCTTTAAACCCACTCCATCACCTCCCGCACCCCAGAAAGACTGCTCTCACCTACATCTAGGGTTACATGTGTGTGCCACCACACCCAGCTCTCACATACTGTCTTCTCCTCTAGGTGTAAGCTCCGTGAAGGTTGAGACCTTGGTATACTTCTTACCAAGGGATTCCTCCTTTTAAATAACATTTGATGTGTTGACTGGATGGATTCATGAATGAATTTTTTTTGTTTCTATTATAAATTTTAAAACCTTTACAAATTTTTTGAAACTTTGGCCCAGCTCACATGTGACTTTTTGTGACGTGAAATTTAGATTTTTGAGGTTTTACTATCACTTCCTTCTTACATATTTTTAATCTCTAAAAATTTACCAGTATTTAGAGTTCAGTTTCCAACAATCATTTGTTTGTATTATTATTTCTTTTTTTTTTTTTTTTTGGTACCTAGGAGCACTTTATCACTGAGCTAAATCCAGCCATTTTAATTTTTTTTATTTTGGATAAGGGTCTCAGTAAGTTGCTATAAAGCTGGCCTCAAACTTATGATCCTCCCACCTCAGCCTCCCAAACTACTGGGATTACGGGAGTGTGCCACCATGCCTGGCCTGTGAACACTTATAAAGTTTTATAGCATGGCATTTCTCTCCTGCATCTTTATCAATTTAGACTAATTTTCCTATAGAAACACAGGCCAGCCCAAGGTTTAAATGAACTTTCAAATGGGTGGGGGAAAAACCTTTGGCTGTGATTTAAAATAACAGTTATTATGTTGAGCTGTCCGTCAATGAGTAAGAACTAGAACTGCAAATAAGAGATACATTGAATACAGGTTAAAGCTGTAATTAGGAACAAGTACTTTAACTTTATTCTGTAGGCTCACCTGCATTCTTCTGGGTGTATGGCTGCGTGTGGTCATAGTAGGAGACACTCAAGGCACTTGCTGATGTAAAAAATGTGGTAACCTAATCAGGTCATTCTCCAACATGTTAGCATTCATATGATTCTGTTTAGACATAAAGGCTGTGTCTGAATATAATTGTCCTTACACTTGGGTGACAATTTATTACATTTTACAATGCATGTTTCACATAACTCTTGCAATACTCATGCAAAGCAGGTATCGACCATATTTTACAGAGTCTAGTACCAGGAAGGTAAACTAAATTACTGTTAGTTGATAAAGCCAGTAAGACAATCCACATCTACCGTGTTCCAGTTTCTTCAGCTTTTATACTAGATTCCACTGGCTGAAAATTTTCTAGGTTGACTCAGTTGTTTTTCCACTCGGCATGTAGTCTGAGTTCTAGTGGTTATTTCCCATTTTCAGGGGAAAAAAAGAGTTTTCATATCAAAAAGTATGTCCATTTATTTTTCCTCAGGTATTTGGTATTGTCGTTGAAGGCAGAATCTTAGGAGAGACATGAAGTCTTGAGGAAAATTTCCTTTAAAAGCCTTGTCATAAATGACAATATTTCAATATTGGGAATGCATTTTTAGGCTTTTCAACTATTGCTGCATGAATTCCTTTAGAAGATCATGTTTAAGGTAAACAGTGATTTGAGGGCCAGAGTTGTATGTTCTGCTTTCTTTTCAGCTTTTGAAGTTGATTTCCTTGTTTCTTTTACCTTCAAATTCTTTTAACAAGCAGTTTCAGTTTCTATTGGAAGCAAGAAGTTTTCCAAAAACAAAACAAAACAAAACAAAAACATCTTAGATTTCCAACTTAGCTATCTCAGTTACATGCCAGAAACGAATACATAATGATAATGAAGAAAGAACAACAGTGAATGTCTGGTTATAAATTGGAAACAAGAAGACCATATATATCGTGGCATCCCAATAATATCTTTTTTTATATATTTATGTTTGTTTCCCAGCCAGTTCAAGAAAACTTTGGTGAGTCTATTTTGAGTTTTCCTCTAGATTACAGTAAAAGAAGGTAATGTGGATAGTGAAATGACTGAATAACCTAGGATGTGTTTACTCCTAAGCCTAATGCATAATTGCTTATGTAGCACTGATGTGTAATTGCAGTGAACTTTGATTGAACACTGGCCTCTTGAATTAGCAAGGGAATGTTTGTATATATTGTCCTCCTTCCAGGGTCCATATGCTCAGCAGAGAAAGAGATGGTGGCCCAGGCAGGGAAGGCCAAATACAGTGACAGACAGCCACTCCATAAATGCTTGCCTTTGTTTTTGTTATTTTGAGTTACATCAGATGAACCTGATAATACAGGCTGCATTTTAAACATTTGTTTCCTATTTCATCTAGTCATTCAATCTGGTCTTTGAAGGTTAATAATATATGGAATGACCAATTTCTTATTCCCGAGTCATTTGACTTTCAAAGGATTTGGACAGGACAGAGTAAATATCAAAAGCCCTTTCTTTAGTTCCCTGTCTGGCTGATGGGAGGCCATAATCAATTAACTAATTGATTAAGATACTGAATCAATCAACTAGAATAATCAATTGATGTTGAATCAGAATCTAGTAGTCACTTATCTGAGGCAAAATAAACTTGTTTACTTTTGATTATATAATTGACAAATATTTTCTCCTACCCTAAACATAATGTTCAACTTACTTTTTCTTTGTTATTTTGGTCAAAGATATAGATGGTGGAACTGAGCAGGACATTTTCAATATCAATGAAGGTTTGTACATCTCTATTTTTTTTAACCACATCTTTTCTTTTCTTTTTTTAGTTGTAGTTGGACACAATACCTTTATTTCATTTATTTATTTTTATGTGGTGCTGAGGATCATACCCAGAACCTTGCACACACTAGGCAAGCACTCTACCACTGAGCCACAACCCCAGCCCTAACATCATCTATTATGTAGAGAGTTTGAACCTAATTTACTAACATGAATTTTTCTTCTTCACTCTTCTCTTAGATTTGCATCTGGATCTTTTTGAGGGAGACATCAAACTTGATGGGGTGAGTTGCCAAAGAACAAGGAAGACTTTTCTATTGATGGCAGAAAGCTCTATACACAGTGTCTGAGGATGAAGGGCAGCATGGGTTTTGCTCATTCCTGCCTAAGGGCACAGAACCTTGGAGACACATTTACTTAATGAATGCATTGTTCTTGAAGGGACTCTTATAACAGTGTCTTCATCTTCCATTCCTCAGATTTCTGTGTGGTTAAAGTCACCATCACTCCACCATGGATATCTTGATCTTATTGGTCTGACTGCTTTTCATTTTTGGAGCAATGTGGGAGATTTTCATTTTGATGTAGAACTCCATTGATTCAATCTAGTTGAAACAAATTAAGTATATTTGTGAACCTCTTCAATGAGTTGGTTTTTTTGCCATAAGAAATAGATTTGATGACCTTTCAGCTAAAAATAATGTTCCCAAGTAAAAGTTGTCCCAAACCTGTTCACACGGAGCACTGCTGATTCTTATCTAGCCATCATGACACATATGTAGATTTTATCCAGATTTATGGGGACTTCAAAGTTCCCTATTAAAGCACTATTTTTTTCATGAAGATATAAACATCTTATTTTAATAGTAGTTTTAAAAAATATCTTTATTTTATTTATTTATTTTTATGTGGTAATGAGGACTAAACCTAGGGCCTCTCATGTGCTATTCAAGCCCTGTACAGCTGAGCCACAACCCCTGCCCAATAGTACTGTTTTTTAATGCATAAACATTTTATTTTGAAATGTGTGCATGTTTCTGCTCAGAGAATTTAATACCTCCTTTCCCCCACTCTTTTTTTTTTTAAAGAGAGAGTGAGAGAGGAGAGAGAGAGAGAGAGAATTTTTTTTTAATATTTATTTTTTTTTTAGTTCTCGGCGGACACAACATCTTTGTTGGTATGTGGTGCTGAGGATTGAACCCGGGCCGCACGCATGCCAGGCAAGTGCGCTACCGCTTGAGCCACATCCCCAGCCCCTCTTTTTTTTTTTTAATATTTCCTGTTTTGAATCCATGCTACCTATATCTGTATGAACTACAAGCACTATTTTTTAAAGACAAGATACAATTTATCAAGCTGAGGTTGTAGCTCAATTCTAGAGCGCTTGCCTGGCATATGTGGGGCAATAGGTTTGATTCTCAGCATCACATATAAATAAATAAAATTAGGTCCATCAACAATTTAAAAAAAAGAAAATTAAAAAAATGATATAATTTATTGTCCACCAGATTCATAGATATTTTTTTTACCTTACTATCCATTTGGTGATGATAGGAAAAAGAGATGCTTATTTATGACTGGTTTTATCAAATGTTTTTATATAGGAGAATGTACAACCCTAACAAAAAGACGGACAACTTGACAAGAGCCATCATGATTTAGAATACTTGTACCCTTTGACCTAGAAATTATCCAGTAGATTTTTTCAGGAAAATTCTGCTCTTCCTTCAGACCTACTCCGTCACCTCCTGTACCCCAGAAACACTGCTCACCTGCAGCTGGGGTTACACATCTGTGTCACCTGCTCAGCTCTCGAATACTGTCTTCCCCTCTGGGTATAAGCTCCATGAAGTTGGAGACCTTGGTGTACTTCTTACAAAGGGATTCCTTTTCTCTAGAATAATATTTGATGTATTGGCTGGATGGATACATGAAGAAAATATTTTTGTTTTCTATTATAAAATTTAAAATCATTACAAAATTTTGAAGACTGGCTCAGCTCACATGTGACTTTTTCTGATGTTGTGAAATTCAGGTTTTTGAGATTTTGTTCTCACTTCATTCTTATATATTTCTTTTTTAAAACTTTCTTTTCTCCTCCCTCCCTCCCTCCCTCCCTCCTTCCTTCCTTCCTTCCTTCCTTCCTTCTTTCTTTCACTGGGACCTGGGGATTTAATCCAGGAGCACTTTACCACTGACCTACATCCCTAGCCCTTTTTATTGATTGATTGATTGATTTTGTGTTAGTGTCTCACTAAGTTGCTAAGGCTGGCCTCAAACTTATGATCCTTCTACCTCAGCCTCCCCAGTTGCTGTGATTACAGGCATGCACCACCATGCTGGGCAGTGATATTTCTCTGTCAACTTTATGAACAAAATGATAGGAATTAGTCACTTTTTCCTACAAAGTTCATTATTTTATGATAAAAGTAGGAGTCCATACACAATTTTTTTGGGCTAGCTGGGAGAGCTTTAAACTTCATTTATTTCTAGATTAACTATTGAACATTTTCCCCCTAATTCATTTAACTAACCCTTTCACATCTATTTCTGACAGGCACAAGACAGAAATTCTATTATTGGAGATACATACAGATGGCCTCACGTCGTTCCATATGTTCTAGAGGATAGCTTGGGTTAGTATGCACCTCAGAGTGTCCATAGCTAATCCATGTTCCTCACAGAACACGATGACAACATATATAAGGGTAGGCTCGTGTGGCATTCAAGGTTTTGTGTCTTTGTTTGTCTGTGAGCTGTGTACATTTACTTTAAAAAGGAAGTAAATGAACACTGAAAAAACCCTAAGTGATTCAGCCTGAAATTTGATGTGTTTTGATTAATATTGGGATCAATTCAACCAACATTTATGCAGAGCTTAAATGTTATTGGATACTAGGGGTATAAAATTTAGGAACATACTTTGTATTTTAAGGCATTAGTTTCTCATATGTTCAAGTTTTAAGTATGAGTAAAAAGCATAAATAACCAACCAACTAAAACTTTAATGATGACATTGTTTTACCAACATTTTATTTTGCCAAGACAGGGATTAACAAGAACACACTATCTTTTATCATTGTGTTTCCATAAAACAAATAACATTATTAGTTCAGTGTTAGGTCACTAAAAAGTCAGAAAAACCTAATGCAAAACTAAGGACAGCTGTTATGTATTTATTTATTTAGGGTACCTGGGATGGAACAATCCAGGGCTGCTTAACCACTGAGCCACATCTCCAACCCTTTTTATATTTTATTTAGAGACAAGGTCTTCCTAAGTTGCTTAGGGCCTCACCAAGTTGCTGAGGCCGGCTTTGAACTTGCGATACTCTTGCCTCATCTTCCTGAGCTGCTGGGATTACAGGTGTGCACACCCTATGACCAGCTACGGGCAGCTTTTTGTATCCAGTTGTGATAAAAAAAACCCCACACATTGTCCTCATTTTGCCTGTGGACTGGTGACTGTGATGTTATTGACCAGGATCAGTTTAGATATTGCTCTTTGAGAAAACGTTGGGGGGAAAAAATGATGTTTCCTTAAAGGTTACGCATTTCAGTTGAGATTCAGATAAATCAAAATTTAATTAAAATAGAAAAAGCATTATGGTTAGTGATATGTTCAAAGAGCTCTGAGGGCACATTGGAGGAAATTTCACTCAACCTAGACACAAAGGCATATGCATTCAGGAGAAGATGACAGTATGTAGCAGGACTGTGGTGAAGGTCCTGCAGATTGTACCCCATACATTTGTGCTTGGAAGAGGGAGAGGTGGGATGGTGCCAGGTTTGTGTTCTGTTCACCAGGAGACATTTGTTTCTTTGAATGAACAGGTTGTTCACCCACCTGGCCATCCAGCACTTGCAGCACCGCATCTGTCCAGATGAGGAGTCCCTTTCCAATTGACCCCAACTGGGCTAGTAGGGCTTCTGATAGCAAGAGAAGGGTACTTTAGGCAGGTGGCCCAGTATGTGCAAAGGGAGTAGATCTTTCTTCTGTATTAATTCCAAAAATTCTGGAAGAAATTGATGGAGATGGGAGAAAACTCCTACTTGGAATTCAAATTGGGATTGTAAAACTAATGACAGCAAATAGTTGTGGCACAGATTAGGAAGAACTTGAATCTTGGTATAAGACACCTTGGTGTGTATATTGATGGTAAGGTAGAGCAAAAAAAAAAATTTTATTGTGAAGGTAAGAGAGTCATCATTTCATTTTATAATAATTACTCTGGTTATAGTATAAAGATGTTATTAGTGGGGCAAAAAGACAGTAGGAGATCATTTAGAAGACTATCAAAGAAATTCAGGAAAGAAATGAAGAGATTCTGAATCAAGACTGTCTCCAGGAGATAGAAAAGAGTGGATAAATCTAGAAGAGACTTAGGAGGCCACTGTCAGCTTGGTGATTGACTATGAGAGTCAAGAAGATGGTTAGTAAAGATTGGATCTTAGTCAACTGGGTAGTGCCTTTAATAAGAATGGGGAATATATCTTTTAAAAAATTCTTTAAAAAATATCTATTTACTTATTCTTTTTAGATAAACATGACAGTAGAGTATATTTTGACATATTATCCATACAGGGAGTATAACTGATTCTAATTAGAATCCCATTCTTGTGGCTGTACATGATGTGGGGTTACACTGGTCATGTATTCATAGACGAACATAGGAAAGTCACATCCAATTCATTCTACTGCCTTTCCCACTCCCATTCCCCATCCCTTCCCTTCATTCCAAGACTAGAGAATATATCTTAAAGAGGGTAGGTTAGTTTTCTGGAAGTTATTTGTCGGCATACAGAATTTAAATTGTATCTCTAACTTGTGGTAGTGATATCAAATAAAGTGTTGATGGGTGGTCTGATCATTAAAGATACAGAAATATTTGGGAATCATTAGGATGTAAGAGATAGTTGAAGCCATGGGTGTGAATGAGTGTCTCTCACAGTGCCTTGTCAATAACTGACACTTCACAGATAACTGGATTATACTGATCGATCCAGAAAGATTGTGTTGAGTGAAAGGAGAGCCAAAGATGGAACTCAACCTGGGAGAACAACTTTGGAATTGATACAGGAGCAAGATCTGATCAAAGTTATTGAGAAAGGAGGACTGGCCTTAAATGTGTATAAAAAATGCAGTGGGCTAGAGAAAGCCAAGGCAGGAATAATTAACAGTGTTAGAAGCTCTCAGAACTCATGGAATATGAGGAAAGAAAGATGTGCGTTGACTTTTGGAGTTGGGGAAAATCTGAAACACTTAAAGGATTTTTTTAAAAAAAATTTGAAGAACTTTTATATTTAATTTTCATATATATCTTTAAAAATATTTTCCTAATATATTCAAATTAATGAAAGACACGTGCACTTTAATCTGATTATATCACTTAGTCTATTTTTGCATGTATTCCAATCATGCCTAAATATCTATTTTTAAGTAACATTATAAACAATATGAAAAATGTCTTGCAGGTAGGAGCTATTTTTCATCTTATGAATCTGAGGGCATATTATAGGCAGTTAAATATTTTAAATAAATAAACAAATATATTATCTGAATAATATAATAGGTAATAGGTTGAAAATTCAGCCTAGATCCAAAATGTGCACATTTTACATAGTTCTAATCATGATGTTTTAAGGTTTTTGTTCTGCTTTTTTCATTTTGTATTATTACATTTTTTTCATGTTACATAATCTTTTTAACAGAATGAAACTTCAAATTTTTGTAGGTCAATTTTTATTTTCAATTATGTGATTTTGATTCTTATTTAGAAAGTACTTTATCTCCATGTAATATGGTAGAATCAAATTTATTTTCTGCATTCAGAATAAGAAAAGTGTTTCCTCACATTTCAGAAATGTGAAACATTTCCAAGTAACTCAGACTAAGGAAATTACTGAGAAAGGCCACTCTCACATGAAGCAAAAATGAACACTGTGAAAGGTATTCCGGAAATGACTTCTGGAAAGTCCTCTTTCTCAGGCTCTCGTAGGCCTACCTAAGAGGGCTGTAGATGAAACTTCAGCTGTGGTCTGGCTGGTAGGTGTGGCCCCTCTGAAAGGGGTAACACTTGGAGCATCCATTTCTAGCTTCTAGTGAGTAAGTTACAATTCCTTGCCTGAGTGCTCAGTGTTTGGGAAAAATCTTATGGAGTGGAGGCTAGATGTGAATTAAGTGGGTGTGAAAATGAAGTGGAAGGGGGTCTGAACCTGAAGAGACCAAAGAGGGAATGATAACCCTACATAATTGCTGGCTGAAATCCTAGGATTTTCAGGGACTTACCCTTTTCCTTGGGAGCCAAGGTGGTTATTGTTGTTTTAAATTGGTACATTATGATTAAATATAATAGTGTGATACATTATGCCATATTCATACATTCATATTTAGCCAACCTCATTTCCCAGTATTTTTCCTTTCCCTCCTTTTTTGGGAGCCAAGGGACTTTTATGACATGATCCTGGTGGAGCTTTTCTACATCCATGATGCAATCAATAAAGGCTTGTGGTAGGACAGGCATATGGCAAATGAACATCTTATCGTGGTAGAGGTCTTTCCTGCTAATACTACACTCATGTGTACTCACATATTGCATTTTCAAAACAGTCCAACATGGGTGTAAATTCTCATCAATTTTGATGAAAGGCTTAGATTAGCAAGTCCTGCTTACTTTCTATACTAAAATGGTGATGTTGTGGTTGGTTTAATCAAGGCTTATTTTAAGAAAAAGTTTGATTTGAAATAGTGATACAAATGTGATATTTTTAGTTCAGAACATTTTATTTATTTATTTATTTGGTTAGTTAGTTAGTTAGTTTTTGGTACCAGGAATTGAACCCAGGGGTGCTTAACTACTGAGACATATCCCCAGCCCTTTCTCTCTCTCTCTCTCTCTCTCTCTCTCTCTCTCTCTCTATATATATATATATATATATATATATATATATATGTGTGTGTGTGTGTGTGTGTGTGTGTGTGTGTGTATTATTTAGAGACAGGGTCTTGCTGAGTTGCTTAGGACTTCACTAAATTGCTCTCCTTAGAGAATATAGCTTTGAACTCTTGATCCTCCTGCCTCAGCCTCCTGAGCAGCTGGGATTACAGGAGTATGTCACCCTACCCAGCTATAGTACAGAATATTTTGAAATGATTTAAACATTTGACAAGAAATTACTATACCTTTTGTAGCTATTAATGCAGTCATTAAGATAATGATAAAGATTTAGTGGTATATTATTTAGTAAACAATAGTTCATATAATATTATATAGACTGTAATTTTCATTTTTTTATAAAAATACATGTGTGCTCTGTATGTACCATAAGCAAAAAGTATGGTAAGGGTGATTATTTCTCAGTGATAGGATTTTAAATTCCCTTCTTTCTTTTTTTAATGCCTTTTCCAATGTTTTCACAGTAAACGTGCATTACTTATGTGGTATTGTAAATGGTTCAACTCTGAGGGCCTGTTATGATTTATGGATTTTGAGGCCTTACCAATGACAATCATATACTTGTATTTAATTCAGCTTAGACAGAGGTGTTGCAGGTCATCCTCCTTGACAGGGTATACAAAAATTATGTAGGAAGGAACTTCCTTTATTTGGAACTTCATCTTTCTATCTCTTCTTATGCTCACAGTAACATGGCAAAGTTGATTTTATTTCTTCACTAAACTGATGATAACAGCAAAGCTCTTAAGAGTAATTAAATTAGCAAAGGTTACAGGTCAGAAGTTAGGTGAAGACGCATGAGAACTTGTTATGTCTGGCCCTGGGGTCCTAGCATTTCCTATTCTCCACTACTCCTTCCAGGCAGGCCACCATTCTTCGCTTAAGCAGTGCCTGACTCCATTCGTGTCAGACCCTCCTTTCAGGTCACCCTCAAAGTTTTTTTTTCCCTCTATATTTTGTTGCTTTAATGTGTCTGCCTTCTTTGAGCTTCATATCTCTCTAACCCATGAGCACCATTTTTATCTCCTAATAGTTCTTAACTCCATTTTGGTCATGGACTTGGTTGCAAACCTCTCGAAAGCTCTCTTTAGAGAATATAGTTTGCAGGTATAGATAGAGGAAAAGATACATTTACTTTGCATTGCTATTTTATGGATCTTCCCTTCTCAAGGTCCTTGGATTAAGAATTCTGCTGGGGCCTTTAAATATAAATGGTAGTTCCTTAGATAAAGCAAGTAACATTGACTGTTCATTTTTTTGTGGAGGAGGCGGGTAGTGGGGATTGAATTCAGGGGCACTTGGTCACTGAGCCACATCCTCAGACCTATTTTATATTTTATTTACAGTCAGGGTCTTGCTGAGTTGCTTACCGCCTTGCTTTTGCTGAGGCTGGCTTTGAACTCAAAATCCTCCTGCCTCAGCCTTTCGAGCAGCTGGGATTACAAGCATGCGCCACAGCGCCTGACTTGACTGTTGCTTTTTTTTTTTTTTTTTTTTGAGAGAGAGAGAGAGAGAGAGAGAGAGAGAGAGAGAGAGAGAGAGAGAGAGAGAATTTTTTAATATTTATTTTTAGTTTTCGGTGGACACAACATCTTTATTTTATTTTTATGTGGTGCTGAGGATCAACCCAGCGCTCCGTGCATGCCAGGCGAGTGTGTTACCGCTTGAGCTACATCCCCAGCCCCAAATTTATTTTTTATTCTACTTTGTTATATATGACAGCAGAACGCATTACAATTCATATTACACATATAGAGTACCATTTTTCATATCTCTGGTTGTATATAAAGTATATTCACACTGATTTGTGTCTTCATACATGTACTTTGGATAGTAATGATCATCACATTCCACCATTATTAATTACTCCATGCCCCCTCCCTTCCCCTCCAACCCCTCTGCCCTATCTAGAGTTCGTCTATTTCTCCCAGGCTCCCTCTCCCTATTCCACTATGAATCAGCTTCCTTATATCAAAGAAAACATCTGGCATTTGGTGTTTGGGGATTGGCTAACTTCACTTAGCATTATCTTCTCTAACTCCATCCATTTACCTGCAAATGCCATGATTTTATTCTCTTTTACTGCTGAGTAATATTCTACTATGTATATATACCACAGTTTCTTTATCCATTCATCTACTGAAGGGCATCTAGGTTGGTTCCACAGTTTAGCTATTGTGAATTGTGCTGCTGTAAACATGGATGTTGCTGTGTCCCTGTAGTATGCTGTTTTTAAGTCCTTTGAGTATAGACTGAGGAGAGGGACAGCTGGTTGACTGTTAATTTTGATCTATGTTGTATATCCTCCGAGATAAAGAAACACCCTTCCTATTGTTTAGTAATGCACTGCTAATGGACTCCAGAAAAATATAAGGCAAAGTAAGGATTCTGAAGAATAATCAAATACTTGAATAGAGTACTTAATTGGTACTGTATACTAAATTTTATAAAAACAAAATGTTGGAAATTCTTGAAGGAACTACCTCATGATAGTCAGTAGAGTACATAGCCTATTTCCATGGTGAATTGTTCAAAGGCGATTATTTTAATATGTGTATTTTTCTTTTTACTTGTTTATTTTTTTTCTTTCTACATTTTTTATGGGTGCATTAGAGTTGTACCTAGTGATAGGATCTGTTGTTACATCTTTGTACATGCACACGATTTAATAATCTAATTTGGCCCCACTCCCCAGCACTCCTCCTCCCCCTTCCTCTCATACCCTGGTCCCTTTCTTCTACTCCTCTCCCTTGGTTTTCCTTCAGGTGTGAATGCTAAAGCAGTTATCCTCCAGGCATTTGATCGCTATCGCCTGAAAACTTGCCTTGACTTCAAGCCTTGGTCTGGGGAAGATAACTATATAGCATTTTTCAAGGGCACTGGGTAAGTGGAGGGTTACTAGGGGTTCTGAAGAGACTGTTGTACCTAGGGAATCGCCTCACAGTAACTGCCCAAGGCCCTGACCATTAGGGTAGGGCCATGGCTTCTTTTGCTGTTGGTTGCAGAGCAAGACAGCTAGGTCTAGTTTCCCTGGCATAAAAATAATGTTTTCACACATTCAACCAGACTTTCAATGTTAAAATGAATGTGACTGAATGTCATCTATTCCACAACCTTGTGGATTTCCACCCATTTGTAATTGAAATGTAATCTTTATTCCCTCTTAAATAAAAACACTTTTGTGTGCCCGTGTGTATTTAACTTAATTTTAACCTAAAAATTATTCTTACCTAAGAACATGGGAGCATCTTTGCTTGGAGCTCAGCATTCTGAGTGGTTGCTGTGCCTGGGAAAGCCCTTGTAAATGGGCACAGGCATACCTAGGATGATCTCATAGACTGAAACTTCCAGGAATATCAGGACCAAGCTGCCTGGGGAATCACTTGCTCCTATATTAATATGTAGCATTAGGGCAAGTTCTCTAAAGATCTCTGGCCTGCAAGGTTTTTCATGCCTCACCAGGATTGTGAGAGAAATGCACAGTGTCTCAATCTAGGGAAGGGCCAGAGGGTGGGCATTCCTCTGGAGACCTCAGTGTGCATCTCTGTAACATTTCCCCCTCTCCTGTAAACTCTCCTAAGCTGCTGGTCCTCGATAGGAAACAGGCATGAGGGGAAGCAGCAACTTTCCATTGGGAACAATTGTGACAGGATAGGAACCGTGCAGCATGAGCTCTTACACTCGCTGGGATTCTGGCATGAGCAGTCTCGTTCTGACCGGGATGACTATATCCAGATAATGTGGAACAGAATTAAACCAGGTACATTTCTTCTCTCTCTCTCTCTCTCTCTCTCTTTACATTTTTAGACTAAAAATGTTAATGCCAATGGTTAATAATTGAAAAACTGACATCTTGCTGCCTTACTTGATTTATCCTCTAACTCAGTGTAATCTGAAGTACCTTAAAAGTCGTTGGGTGCTACCATACAGGAATCACAGAACTGTGATTTAGAGCTGTATATAACAGAAACTAGTGTTTCTCAAGACATGTTCTATGGGATACAGTCCCACAAATTCTTACATGTGTCCAATGGGAAGGAGTCTGAATTCGAACTAGTTCAGGTGAAAAGAAATTAAATGTGCAGTTAGTTATCTGATTGCCTGGCTGCAAACTAAGAGATTTCTAGAGCAAACGAAGTGTTTTAATCTATGACCTCACTCTTTAGTATTCTCACAGTTTTATTTTGGATAGGAACTTCTGCCCATATTTGATAAGACATCTATATATCTTTGGAAATCTCAGGCACACCTCATTATATCCACAAAATCACCTGATTTCAAGTTCTGATCAATTGCCCTTAACTGCGATGCTGAGTTGCGTGGTATCTTCTTTAAATATATTCATTTTAGTTAAAAAAAATATTTACTTTCAGTACTAGGGGTTGAATCCAGCAGGCTGTACCACTGTACTACAGCCTCAGCCATTTTTATTTTATTTTTTTATTTTTGAGATAGAGTCTCCCTAAGTTGCCTAGGCTGGTCTTGAATTAGTGATCCTCCTGCCTCAGCCTCCTGAATAGCTGGTATTACAAGCATCTGCCACTGTGTCTGGCCAAAAATGAATATTTTTTTCCTTTCCTTATTTTTTTATTGGTGCATTAGAGTTGTACATAATGATGGGATATGTTGATAACATATTCATACATGTGTGCAATATGATAATATAACTTGACAAATATCACTCCCCAGCACCCCCCAAATGAATATTTTTAATTGATAAATTGTAACTGAATACACCTATGAGCTACAAAATGTCATTTTGATATATGTACTCAATGAGGAATGATTAAAACAGACTAATTAGCATGTCTATCATCTCACTTGGTGTTTTTATAAGACATTTTAAAACTACACTTAGCAATTTAGAAATATAAAATAAATTATTATTAACTGTTGTCACCATGATTTATACGTATCTACAAATATTCCAGCAATCCTGGAAAACGTCTCTGACCATGTCAATCCTTTTTCTAATGATTCTTGTCTATATTATTCCCAGGTCCCATTTAAACCACCCTTCCCAAAGTCCTCTTAATTTTATCTCCATTTGCTGTGGAGATGAAACTTAAACTTCTGCCCTGGCTGGCCCATAATCCTGACTGTTTCGTTACCACTTTTTAGACCCTTGGATCAGGCCCGCATATTCCAACTTGGGACATGGAATCTTAGATATATTTAGTGTGATTGCTGGAATCACAATTCCAAGTGTGAATATTATATTCTAAGATAGGAAGATGTTAAACACTCAAGGTACAATAGATCCTTTGCATAAAAGTTTGCTATATTTTATTCTCCTTCTGTAAGTGAACAGTGTGTAGAGAAGATACATTGGTTTTATGAACATCAAGTAATCAAAGATTTTTTTATGTACCACTTAGGTCGAGAGCACAATTTTAATATTCATAATGACAAAGAATCAGATTTCCTGAATGTTCCCTACGATTACTTTTCTGTAATGCACTACAGTAAAATTGCATTCAAAAGTGGACAAGACCCTACAATTATAACAAAGATGGCAGGCTTTGAGGATCTGATTGGCCAACGCATGGATTTCAGTGACTATGATCTCCAAAAGTTGAATCGACTGTATAACTGCTGTATGTGACAAGTTCTTTGAAATGTGTTGTATTTCCCTCTGCTGTGTGGAAGAAAATGATGGTCTGTGCCATTGGGGGTTTCTGAGAATATATATGTTTGACTTTCAGAAAAACAAAGTAGCACCCAGATCCCAGTTTCCCACTCAGTTGTAACATTTTTCTTCTCTCAAGTTCTGTCTTTGAGTTCTTTTTTTTTTTTAATTTTTAATTTGTAATTGGACACAATACCTTTATTTTGCTTATTTATTTTTATGTGGTGCTGAGGATCAAACTCAGGGCCTTGCCTGTGCTAGGCAAGCACTCTACCACTGAGCCACAACCCCAGCTCTGCCTTTGAGTTCTTAAAAACAGCTTGAGTCCTTTTAGGAATACACCTCAGGCAGGGTTTTGAAGCTGTTCCTAATTCAGACATGGACCCAATTTGATATTCAAACCTCTTTTCAGCTAAAATGGGGTACACATTTGTAATATAAACAGGATAAAATAATCTGGGTTGTGTGGCTTAATGACTTGAATAACAAGGGGAGTGTAGACTCAGTTTCTACAAATAGATAATTAGAAGAAAATAAAAGGCAATACAGGGCTGGGGTTATAGCTTGGCAGTAGATCACTTGCCTCACGTGCGTGAAGCACTGGGTTCGATCCTCAACACCACAGAAAAGTAAATAAAATAAATAAATAAATATTGTGTCCATCTTAAAAAGAAATCGTTTTAAATTTTTTTTTAGTTGTAAATGGACACAGTACCTTTATTTTCTTTCTTTATTTTTTATGTGGTTCTGAGGATTGAACCCAGTGCCTCACACATGTGAGGCAAGTGCTCTCCTACTGAGCCACAACCCCAGCCCCTTAAAAAGAAATCTTAAAAAAAAAAAAAAAAGACAGTGCATCCTATGTATGCTGATCCACAAAGGAGGGGTCTCTAGCTCAGATCAGATAGGTGTTCCCCTTAATGATGACCTTCTAAACCTTCCTCAGACTTCTGTGATAAGCTCAGTTTTTTTTATTACTTGGATTATGATGCTTTGTTAATAATTTTTTGTTTGCAGCCTCTTCCTTGAGTTTTATGGACTCATGCAATTTTGAACTGGAAAACATATGTGGAATGATACAAAGTTCAGAAGATAAGACTGACTGGAAGCGAGTTTCAAATGTTTCTGGGGGTCCAAAGACTGATTATTCCAACATGGGAAAGTGTAAAGGTAACAGGACTGAGGGACTTCTAGATATTATGTTCAGTGCCCCCCCTTTTCCTTTTACTATGAAACCCTGGGATTTTATCTTTCATTTCTGTCAGAATTATTAATGATAATCCATTTGGTTGCTACAAAGGAATGAGCTTTGTGCATTATAAGGACATGGGTGATATCTTTGCTTTTACGCTCTGAGAACATTTTTCTTTCTAGTTTCTGGGCTGCCTCTCTCTCCTGCCCACACAGTAGGCTCACTTCTCCTAAAGCACTTACAGCTGCACCTTGAGTTAGCCTGGGGACACACAGATACTGTGGCTTTCTACCTACCTGGATTTCAAGCCCTACTTTTTAATTTTTTTTATTTGTTCTTTTTAGTTATACATCACAGTAGAATGTATTTTGACAGATCATACATACATGGAGTATAACTTCCCATTTTTGTGGTTGCACATGATGGTCATGTATTCATATATGAACATAGGAAAGTTATGTCTGATTCATTCTACTGTCTTTCCCATTCCCATCCCTCTACACTTCCCCTCATTCCCCCCTCCCCCCATACAAGCCAGTGAACCTTTCCTTCTCCCCCCTCCCACCTATTGTGACTCAACATCCACTAATCAGAGAAAACATTTGGCTTTTGTTTGTTTGGGATTGGCTTATTTCATTTAGCATGATCGTTTCCAGTTCCATCTGTTTACCAGCAAATGTCATAATTTCATTCCTCTTTAAGGCTGAGTAATAGTCCATTGTGTATATATACCACATTTTCTTTATCCATTCTTCTGTTGAAGGTCACATAGGTTGGTTCCATAGCTTAGCTATTGTGAATTGAGCTGCTGTAAACATTGATGTGGCTGCATCACTGTAGTAGGCTGATTTTAAGTCCTTGGGGTATATGCCAAGGAGTGGGGTAACTGGGTCAAATGGTGGTTCCATTCCAAGTTTTCTGAGGAATCAAGCTTCTACATTGGGCTGAATTTCTATTCCCCTTTTGCACATTCCCAGAGGGGGGAACAACTCTCCATGCTGTCTTACTGATGGTAACTACTCCCACTTATAGCTTGGCCAGGGATGGGAATGTTTGAAAGATGCTCCTTGCAGAATATCTGTCTTTTGATCCTGCTTCTTAGGCATGACCTGAAGGCTTATATTGGATTTTTTTTTAAATTAGTGTTTTATACATAAGCTTGCTTTATCTTTACAGCTCATAGCAAATGAAGATAAGTGAAGATCAGTGCCCACAAGCAAACTGCTACTATTGTAATTAATATTTTATAAGTAATAGATTGGGGTTGTGTTCTGTTATGTCAGTCAGTTAGCGTTCTGAGTACTAGAGATATAGCTTAGGCTCCTAAAGTTTCTCCCTGGGGATTTACCTCCTGGTACTAATTGGGCCTAACCTAACTAACATCACTATTAACAAACACACATTCCTCTAGCCAGCATCTGTTTTTTTTCTCAATTCTTTTGTCCTCATACCAGGTTCTGGTTTCTTCATGCATTTTAACAGTAGCTCTGTAAGTGAGGGGCACACAGCAGTGATGGAAACTAGGATGCTGTACCCTAAAAGAGAATTTCAATGCTTGGAATTTTATTTGTATAACAGTGGAAGTATAAATGACCACCTGAACATATACGTCAGGAATTATGCTGCAGATGATGTAAGTGGTCATTGGATCCTTGTGAAACAAATAAAAGGTAAATATTAATATTTTTATTTTGGGGGTTCAGAGTTCTTTGTTTATTTAATGCAGCAACTTAATAGAGCAGAGGTTACTGACTCACTACTTAATCTTTTTTTTTAAAATTTTTTGGTACCAGGGATTGAACCCAGGAGCACTTAATTTCTCTGACTCACTACTTTTTGAATACAACTTGATCTTTGTTTCTTAAGGAAGCCAAAGGGAGGCTCCTTTGCTGTGTTTTATTTTTTATTTTTAAAAACAATTTTGAGGGCTGGGGATGTGGCTCAAGCGGTAGCGCGCTCGCCTGGCATGCGTGTAGCCTAGGTTCGATCCTCAGCACCACATACAAACAAAGATGTTGTGTCTGCTGAAAAACTAAAAAATAAATATTAAAATTCTCTCTCTCTCTCTCTTGAAAAAAAAAACAATTTTGATACTGTGGATTGAATCCACGGGTGCTTAACCACTGAGCCACATCCCTAGCACTTTTTTATATTTTACTTGAAGGCAGGCTCTCATTAAGTTGCTTAGGTCTTGCTAAGTTGCTGAGGCTGATTTTGAACCTATGATCCTCCTGATTCAGCATCCTGAGTTGCTAGGATTACAGAGATATGCCACTGTGCTTTTGCTGTACTGTGTGACACTCAAGAAATAAAACTTGGCCACATCAATGTTTATAGCAGCACAATTCACAATAGCTAAATGGTGGAACCAACCTAGATGCCCTTCAGTAGATGAATGGATAAAAAAAAAAAAAAAAACTATGGTATATGGGCTGGGATTGTGGCTCCAGTGGTTGAGTGCTTGTCTAGCATGCACCGGGCACTGGGTTCCATCCTCACCACCACATAAATGTAAAATAAAGATATTGTGTCTACCTAAAACTAAAAAAAAAAAAACCCACCTGTGGTATATATATACAATGGAATATTACTCAGCAATAAAAGAGAATAAAATCATGGCATTTGCAGGTAAATGGATGGAGTTTGAGAATATAATGCTAAGTGAAGTTAGCTAATCCCAAAAAACCAAATGATGAATGTTTTCTCTGATATAAGGAGGCTGAGTCATAGTGGGGTAGGGAAGGGGAACAAGAGAGAATTAGATGAACTCTAGATAGGGCAAAGGGGTTGGAGGGGAAAGGAGGGGGCATGGGGTTAGAAATGATGATGGAATGAGATGGACATCATTATCCAAAATACATGTATGAAGACACAAATGGTGTGAATTTACTTTTTATACAACCAGAGATACAAAAAATTGTGTTCTATATGTGTAGTATGAATTGTAATGCATTCCTCTGTCATATATAATAAATTAGAATTAAAGAAAATTAAAAGGAAAAAGAAAAAAGAAATATAACTTGGTCTCTGGAATTGTGCAGTTCAGTCCTTGGCAAGTAATAATCGTGCAATGAGAACTAGCTTAAGCACAATGGGAAAGGTTGCCAGCTCATTGTAACTGAACTATAGAATGGATGAGGGAGGAGCTGGCCTCAGGGGCCCCTGGACCTGTCCCTGAACATTGCTGGGGACCTTGTGTTTGATCTCAGAATGGCCTTGTTCATACACTGGGACTTGGGCTGTTTAGTTTCCTATATTACCTCATACCCAATGTGCCATTTGACTAGAAAAGGGACTCCTCTAATTTCCAGCTTAAAAAATAAATTCCACCAAAGGATGCTGAGTGTTATGACTTGGACTAAATGCAACTTCCTGAGTACAGAGGCGGGTGCTCATCCTTCAACCCAGCCCTGAGTTGACCACCTGTTAAAGCAGATGGCCAGGATGGTTCCCTGGGGAAGGCAAGGGAAGGGCAGAACGTGGACTGGCAAACAGATGACTGTGTGCTCTGCAGGTTGACCTCTTGGTTTGATGAACTGAGCAAAACCTATTATGAAATAGACCCACATGATGCTGTGTTATGCCATTTCCTCCCCTCTGCTTAACAATAGAAACAATCTGAAATACAGAGGCTATTTTTCTTTGTGAACACCTATGAGCAGTGTGGTTCTTAATCTCACTAAGAATATGTACACAGTATGCACACACATCATGTATGAAATTAAATACAATATATAATTATAGATATGAAAACCATGTATAGAAGTCTCATATATGCAATACAAATATATTATATATATGTATATGAATCTACATACTAATATATATATGCAATTCCAGGTTTGAAGGGAACTCCTTCTCCTTAGCAACCGTGAGTGACTCACTGATAAGCAAACACAAAGGGATCTTAAGAAACTAGCTAGGGGTACAAGATGAGAGTTGAGAAGGAATTGCAGACAGGGAGACAAGAACTGATATACCAAATATCAGAAAAATATTTTCAATACATGTATGAATTCAAATTTAAGTCACTAGTAAGTGATCTGAGGAGTACCTAGTAGGATGTGGACTTCCAGAGTTTGGTAGATCTCTGTTTTAAATACTGCTGAAAAGATGATTGTGCATGTAAAGAAGGTATACCAATCAAACTATAAAAATATTAAAGGCAGCATTGGCTGAGTATCACAAAGTCATGGGCACAGGTGTTGAGTATAGAGCTTGCTTGACTGTTAGCTACCAGAGAATGGCAGGTAATTCATAAGTTGGGCTTGGAGAACTCATGAGTCACACACTACTGCTTGCTTACCTACCTCTGGCAAAGGGTGACCTCTCTGAGAAACAACTATATATGCATTCAGATATTCTAGAGAACAGTATGACTTCCACAGAAATACCTTGAAATCCTGGGCTGGAAAAGTGAGCTCATACTTCTGATCTGTAGGAAGCAATACCTCTTGGATGATCTAGGAAGATTAGAGCTCTACTGTTTATTTGCCTGTGATGCATAGTCCTTTGTCTTCTTTGAAATAATGGCTTTTTTTTTTTTGCAGAAATTCCCATTGGGATCTGGAAACTTTACTACATACCACTGAAAATGGTCAACAAATTTAGAGTGGTGTTTGAAGGACTCAGGGGCTCTGGTGCATCATCAGGTGGTCTGTCTATTGATGACATCAATCTTTCGGAAACACAGTGCCCTGAACATGTGTGGCACATAAGGAATTTCGAAGAGACCATTGAAAAAGAAAATGGAATTCTATTAAGCCCTCCATTTTATTCTCCTAAAGGTTATGCTTTTCAAATTCAATTCAGTCTAAAACCTTCGACAGATGCACAGATATATCTCCACTTGGTCTCTGGAGGCAATGATGATTATTTAAAGTGGCCATGTCCTTGGCAACAAATCACGATGACACTCTTGGATCAAAATTCTGACATTCGACGGCGTATGTCCAACCAGCTGAGCGTAACTACAGACCCATTTCTTCTTGGTTCGTGGCTCATTTTATTTATTACTAATACACAATTATTGCTCCAGGAGAGACAGATGATTTGGGAATGACAAATTGGATTGCACAATTGGTTACTTTTGGAATTTGAGCTCCAAATCTTAAGAATAGGGGATGCTTACAGGCAAGTCTTTACTAATTGAGGACAGAGTCTCTGAAGCAGGAGACTACTAAGAATATCAGCAAGGACTTTGACAAACAGGGAAGCTATTAGCTGGGTCCCTGGGAATTGATGGCCATCCTTGACTTCCATGTTGTTCAAGCAATGTTGTTTTTAGTATGATGTGCCTGGGTTCAAATCCAAGGTTTGCTTTGCATTAGTTATGTGACTGTGAGCAAATAATGTTTTGGAGTCTCAGTGTCCTCAGCTGTGAAAGTAGAGCAGTAATTCTCCCATAAATTGTTATGAGGATAAATACAGATCAAGTACGGAAGGCTATTGGAACATCCTGGTACGCAGAATTCTCAGATGTTGAGTTTCTCTAACCCATAATGCCTTGATCATGCCACGGGGTTTGTCAAAAACAATTCAGCTCTTGGAATTTGGGTGGTTTTGATCAGGAGGAAGATCTTGGGGATAGGGCGGGGGGGGGGAGGTTGTACTGGAGTATTGGTAGGAAGGGTATGGATTGTAATCTCTTATGGAAGAGTTCTGGAGGATTTGCTAACAGTGACATCATTCTTCATTTTTTCCAGTCTCAAAAGGAAACAGGGCCCAGAAGGCCATGATCACTCTTCTAATTGTAATACTCTTTTGTTTCTGGAAACCTGACAAAGGGAAAAATAGACTTATGGCAAGCTAACGATTATTGCCAAATTTTGAATTTTATAAACGTTTAGAATTTTTTTTCACTCTTCCTTAAATTTTTCTCCCTGAATGACATTGAAAATGGCTCAGTTTTGCCAGGCGTGGGTGGCACACACCTGTAATCTTCGTGGCTGGGAGACTGAAGCAGGAGGATTGCCAGTTCAAAACCATCCTCAGCAAAAGCAAGGCGCTAAGCAACTCAGTGAGACCCTGTCTCTTAATAAAATACTAATAGGGCTAGGGATGTGGCTCAGTGATCCAGTGGCCCTGAGTTCAATCCCCAGTACCCTCCACCCCCCTAAAAAAAGAAATGGCTCACTTTTGCTGGATCCTCACCTTTTCCCAGGAGCAGTGCTTCTTGCTGTCTTGTATGTTGGAAGGACTTTGCTCTTTTAGGTGAATAATTTGATTAATGAGATAATTTATTCTGCGCTAATATTTAAAACTCTCTCAGCAACCTATTGCTTTAACTCAATTCAAAAGGATGATCTGTAACTCAGAAGGCCACTGGGGCATGGTTCTAAGTGTCAGAAGGGTTTCTGTACCAGTTAGTAAGCAAAGGTGTGTCATCCTCACCTAGGGGACTTTGGGTCCTCTCCACTCTAAGCAGGGCCCTTCCTGCCAGACAATCTTATTTCCTTTAGGACAGTATAAATGAATAGGCTCCAGTGGCTTGCCAGAGAATACATCACAGGTCAACAGCATCATTGGATTATTTGGGGCCCATCCTGATTTGTGTTTCACATTGCCTGTTCTTTCCTACCACCCAAAGCCATGCTGATGCTAAATACAATCCATTCATATAAATTGCTTTTTCAGATGATACAAAGTATTTTTGGGACAGGCCTTCTAAAGTGGGAACACAGACTGTTTACCCTAATGGAACTGAGTATATGATGAACAAAGGCTATGGGAGCAGTGTCTTCATAAGCCACAGCAGGCTGCACAGCAGAGAGTTCATAAAAGGAAATGATGCTTATATCCTACTGACCACGAATGGTATGCCAGTAAAAGTAGTTTTATTTAAGTTAATTTTTGTGTGTGTGTTATGGCCATGGGCTATTTCTGATGTTCTTCTGGTTTCATTTTTAGGCATATTATAGGATGTAGGAGGAAATGGGTACAAATGAGGTTTTTTTTTTGGGGGGGGGATACGAATCATTAACAACATGAAAAGTATTAAATTTGAAACAACAAAAGTTCTAGGGTATAGAATTTAATTACTATCCCATGGTACAATAGTAGAAAGCTTTAGACTGGATGATTTCTTTAGAAATAAGTTAGGATACAGATAATATTCCCTAGGATTATACTCTATAATTTATAAAATAAAATAGACAAGCACATGAAATTCATCTGTAAACAAACCAAGCTATTATCTGATACACACATGCACACGCATACATGAAAACATATGTACACACCTATATCCTGGCAGTAATCATGTTAGTTAATTGTCTGTTAAATTTTTTATCCATGGCAATCAATAAATACATTTTCCAGCAATGCAGGTGGTTTCCATGTTTGATGTAGTATGATTTTAACTCATCTACTCTTAAAGATTCACTTGTGTCTCAGTAAATCAGACCGCATTGCAACCGAGAGGTGGTACAACTAGAACCCATGAAATTCAAACCACAGTCTTCACTAGAATAAATCTAGATGATATTTTTTGGAAAAAACTATTGAGAAAAAAACACTAGTAAAGAGAAGACATTTTAGGGTACAGAGAAAAAGAAGTCACATTACAGTGAGAGAACAAATTACAGTGTAAAGAACATGGCACAGGCTACCAGGGCACCGTACTTTGCTTGAAGTCTCTGCCTCTTACTCTACCAAGCAGGAGACCCTGACCTCGGGCAAGGTCCTTAACCACTTTCCATTTCTGAGCTTCGGTTTTCTCACCTGTCTTTAGTGGGTTGGTGACAAGGGTTTGAGTCCCTCAGAGCTCAGCTCCGAGAGCCCTGCCTCTGTTGATTCCTTATTTCACAGCCTCTGAATGTTGCTGGACCACACATCAAATTATCTAAATTCCTCACAAGGCTGAAGCCTGAACATCTATTTTGAGACTTAAGGGCCAAAGGATTACTCAGGCACATGCTGATCACCGTTTCTCTCTCCTGTTGCCCCTCTTAGACCGATCTGACCTCGCTCAAACACCGGATCAGAGTAACCCAACCTCTGATCCCAATGACCTCTGCTCAGTAGTCATATGTGAAAATGGTGGCATGTGCTCTGTCCAGAATGGCAAGGCCGAGTGCTGGTAAGGGGGCACTTGGGAGAGGGCCCTGTTCTTATTGTTAGAACGTAGGATTAAATGCTGATAGTTCATATGAATTAAATTTGTCAATTCTCCTCTCAAAACCACTCACAGAATATTCAGTGTTTTCGCATTCCATTTGGGACTTCAGATACCTATAAGGACAATAAAACTTTTAATGAAAAAAAAAACCCCAACAGATTATATTCCATGCTTTTATGATTATGTCAAAGTGAATCCTATCAATATATATAACTAAAAATAATCAAGAAAAATGTTTTTTTAAAAAAGAATGAATGCTTAGCATGCTCAAGGCTGTGGGTTCCATCTCCAGTATCATGGGGAAAAAATTTAAAAATCTTTTAAAATGAAAAAAATATGACACATTACATTCAAGTTGCCTTAAAAAAAAAAAGAAAGAAAAAGAAAAGGACTCTTTACAAGTTACTTGTTAAGTCCTCGCTTGTCAACTCCTTTTGCCAGTCTGGTCCTTTTAAGTATGTTTATCCCCATTTTCTAGATGAGGATACTAAAGTTCTGAGAAGACCTTGACCAAGGTGTAAAACTAGAAGTTGGAGAGCCAAACTTTCTTTATTGGTTGTGCTCCCTCCCTTTGCTACATCTCAGCTGCTGTTTTTCTATTGAATTAGGAATGACTCCATTTTTTTTTTACAACTTTTCTCACTTTTTATTCTTATTATTTTTTTATTTTTTTTATTGTTGGTCGTTCAAAACATTACATAGTTCTTAATATATCATATTTCACAGTTTGATTCAAGTGGGTTATGAACTCCCATTTTTCCTTTTCATTGTTCCTGTCTGGTCTCCTGGTGCCAGTCTAAGTCCAGAGTGGGCGAAGTAGTTCATATGTCAGTGACTTATTGGTGATCGAATAGGACTAAAGGTGATCAACAGATTTTATGGGGAGGATTTCCACAGTCAAATATCAATGCATAACTCCAAGTCACTTCACCATGTATAGGTGTCCTTCTGGGGAAGACTGGTGGTACATGGGAGAAAGGTGTGAGAAGAGAGGTTCAACCCGTGACACCATTGTCATTGCTGTTTCTTCCACCGCTGCTGTGTTTGTCCTGATGCTGATAGTCACCCTCATCAGTGTTTACTGTACCCGGAGGAGATATCGCCAAAGGCCAAATTCAAATATTACGAATATCACTCTGGAAAATGTAAGTTGAGTTGGCTATTGAGTTATTCAAAATCTATGGATGAAATCATATGGAGAATTAGGACTTTTTTTGGAGGAGAGGGTACCAGGGATTGAACTCAGGGGCACCCCACCACTGAGCCACATCCTCAGTCCCTATTTTGTATTTTATTTAGAGACAGGGTCTCACTGAGTTGCTTAGCGCCTTGCTTTTGCTGAGGCTGGCTTTGAACTTGAGATTCTCGAGCCTCAGCCTCCCAAGCCACTAGGATTATAAGCCTGTGCCACTGCGTCCGGCTGAGAATTAGGGCATTTTTTATGTACTTTTTTTTTAAAACCTTCTTTTGGTTTCCTATACTGAGAACAATGGATTTGAGACTCTAAATTCTGATTACTTTCAATATAAATCAACAGCTTCTGATATCATGGCCCTTCTTCTTGGGATAGTTCATTATGCTCAAAATTAAGTATGGTTATGCATTTATTTTCCTAGGGTGTGGGGGGTCTGTGACCCTCTGAAAGACACGCTGATTTCTCCTGCATATTTCCACCTTTCTGGAAGAGGAGAAACAAGGCTTATAAGTGTTTTGATTCCAAAGGTCTTGTAGTGGGGGATAAATTGAGGCCTACAGGAAGGGTGCAGCTGTGTTTGGGGAAGCTTTTCCAATGAGACGATTCTAGCTAATGCTCTATAAGTAATCATGAAGACAAGATCTTCAAGCAGAGGGTTTGACATTTTTCCCCAGGAAAGCTCTAAAATTGGCAACAGGTTCTCAAAATTATTGTCTCAGGAGCATCCTTTGGGCAGCAGAACCTGAGATGGATGGTTGGGTGCAGGGGATTTATTGGGAACACTCCTGGGAAACAGGTGTGATGATGTGAAGGCAGCTGGCACAACAGGGGTAAGCACGGGGTATGATGTAGGCATGGTTGGGCTTTGACCCAGGCTACAGGGAGCTCTGGAGCCGGGAGGGCTTCTTAGCCCAGGCCTGACTTGAGGGAAGGGGCCAGGACTTCGTACTTCACCACAGCAGCCATTGCACTGGGGCTGCCTCCAAGGTGGGGACATGAAATTGAGCAAGACAGCAGCCTTGGGGGGAGGGCAATTTTTGCAGGAAAACTTTTGTTTGGAAGGGGCAGGCCAGAGCAATGTGCTCTAGCACCCAGTAGATACCCCGGCAGTAGAGCGACTGATAGCCACAGGCACTTGCTTATTCTTACAGAAGAGCTTGGAGAAAACAGCATCAAATCTGAACATTACCTAAGAGGGAAGTTTTAAAATTCTTTCAATTCGATTGCATTCAAATTAGAGTCTCTGAAAATTGTAGTGAAACAAATGAAGAAAAACACTTCCTATTAGAATCTCCCTGAAAATAAAAATACTGTAATTAGCAAAGTGTATGTTTTCTTAAGAAAAACCAATTATTCGGACAGGTACAGTACAGTGGTGCACGCCTGTAGTCCTAGCAGCTCAGGAGGCTGAGGCAGGAGGATTACCAGTTCAAACCCAGCCTCAACAACCTAGTGAGGCCCTAAGCAATTTATCGAGACCCTGTCTCAAAATAAAATATAAAAAAGGGTTGGGGATATGACTCAGTGGTTAAGTGCCCCTGGGTTCCATCCCCGGTACCAAAAAAAAAAAAAAAAAAAAAAAGTTATTGTACAACATGCTATATTTTAAGTTTAGGATTTTTTTTTAAGTGAAAAACCCTGTGTCAAGATGCTAATTTGGGGGGCTGGGGCTGGGGCTGGGGCTGTAGCTCAGAGGTAGAGCATCTGCCTTGCACAAGTGAGACACTGGGTTTGATCCTCAGCACCACATAAACATAAATAAATAAAGATATTGTGTCCATCTACAACTAAAAAAAAAAAAAAAAGAAAAAGAAAGAAAGAAAGAAAAAAAAAGATGCTAATTTTTATTTTGCAAAGTCAGTTCAAAGGTGGATGAAGATGTTGAACAGAAAGCAAATAATTTTATTCTCATTTGCTATGGTCTTACTTCTTCAGTGTCAGGAAGATGTTTAAAGCTAAACATAGAGCAATAGATCAGTTACTTCATAAACTTATTAGAAAAGTACTTAAAATGTATTCAGGTTGTTTTATTTCCAACAGCTATTTCCAGATTTTTTTTAATGACCTGAAATGAAAGGGACAGGTCAGCCAAGCAGGACCGGTAGGCCAGGCTGACCGAAGCTATGCCTGTAGGCCGGTCCCCTGGACCAGTAGGGGTGAGTCAGGCTGTGTAGAGGAGGTAGAAGAGGGGCTAGACAGGAGGACCCATTGGTTAGGTAGATAAGACTGCAAAGTATTCCCCTAGATAGTGGCAAGTGTAGAGTTATAAGGGCTCTGACTTAGCTAGTAAAAATTGGAAGGAATTAAAGAAAAAATGATTTAACACAGAAAAAAGAGAGAAAAAAGGAGGCTAAGTCAGTAAGAGGGGTGAAACTATCAGGGCATCAGGGACATGGTAGGTATAGTGACCGGAAACACACACATCCAACCACCATAACATTATAACACAACTGCTTCATCTCTGGATCGTTTAAACACATTCCCAAGGACAAGGAACCAAGTTGCATTTCCCTTACTCTCCCCATTTCTCCAGTTCATTCACTGGTGATGGAGTCTCCAGAACTATAAACTGTTTAACTAGGTTGAATCACAATGACCCTTCTGAGGCCACTTGTGCACTTACCCTAATGTCTTAGCATCTGAATAATGAGAGCCAGAGAGGCGGGCATCTTCCCGGAGACTCAAGTGGGAGCTGCTTGCTTAGCTGGGAGGGATGCCAGGAGACTGCTGATGGGGACTTCATTTAAAAATCAGACCATTTCATTGTGATTCATTTAACTGACAGATTTTAAATTTAGAAATTAAGTCATCCATTCTTTTTTTCCCCTTTTAGCAACACCAGGCTTTTTGAAGATCAACTCAACAATACAGCCAGCAGATGAAATTAAAAAGGATTCTTCATCATGGGTTTCACCTAAGAGATATTATAACCTTTATATCCTTCTAAAAATGGTTCTTCTCTGCAAATAGCTGAGTGTACTCCAAATCATTATTTAGGTAAAAGTTGAATTGGCAAAGTCAGTCTCTCTCTCTCTCTCTCTCTCTCTCTCTCTGTCTGTCTCTCATAGGAAGCCATTCTGACTCCTCTGAAAGTATAATATTATCAATAAAAGGAAAAGCAACAATTAGAGACAGCTTTCAAGTTACTGACCCTTCTATCTGGGGGTGGAGTGCAGTGGTCTCAGAAAGGATTCTCCAGAAACCGGCAGGAATTTCCAGAGAATGATCCTCCATATGGAATCTCAGCAGTTTCAATGCTGTCTTGTCCCCTGATATATATGCCTGTCTCCAAAACTGGCTAATTTCTTGTTTTTTTACATAATCCTTTGGGTACCTGCACTTGGCTGAGCACCTGTTTGAACAGACCAGTATAGTAAACAAGAAACTTTCAATTCTTCATGCGGCAGTTCTCAAAGTTTTGGGTGAAAGGACCATTTTCACTGAGGACCCCAAAGACCTTTTGCTTGCAAGCTTTCCATTGACCAGTATTTGCCTTACTAAAAATTCAAAGTGGGAAAATCTAAAACCATATATTTATTAGTCATTAAAAAGAATAAGCCCATTACATGTTAAAATATTTTTTTTTTCCTGAACAATGACTATATTTGACAAAATAAAAGAAAGTTTAGGGCTGGGATTCTAGCTCAGTGGTAGAGCGCTTGCCTCGCACTTGTGAGGGGCTGGGTTTGTTCCCTAGCACCACACAGAAATAAATAATAAAAAATATCATGTCCATTACAACTAAATAAATATTTAAAAAAATAAAAGACAGTTTAGCAAAAATATGAGTGTTGGTTTACATTCTTTATTTGCAAATATCTAATGTCTAGTTTAACTGATTTCTCATATGCTCTGTACCTAATCTGTTGTGATGTATTACCTTGGTTGAAGGATAGGAGGAAGTCTAACTTTGCAAAGATAAGTAGTTGGAAAAAGAAAGTATATCTGGATAGCATTTCAGGTAAAAACAGATATTGTTTTTAATAGTTTGTTGATAGCTGACAATGGTATTTTTTTTTTTTTTTTTGTACTGGGAACTGAACTCAGGGGCACTCCACCACTGAGCCACATCCCCAGCCCTATTTTGTATTTTATTTAGAGACAGGATCTCACTGAGTTGCTTAGTGCCTAAATTGCTGAGGCTGGCTCTGAACTCTCAATCTTCCTATCTCAACCTCCCAAGCCACTGGGATTACAGGTATGTGCCACTGTGCCCGGTTTAGAAATTGTAATTTCTTAAAAATGATAATTTCTCAAAAGTTAGTTGCAGTTGTAATCTATGGTCAAATGGATATACTTTTGTATGCCACCCAGTAAAATCTACTGGCTTATCTTGCACTTTTCAGTGAGTTTTCAATTTTGCATCATTTTTTAGTATTCTAGATCGATCATTTAGAAAATATTGGTTCATGGAGTTATGAAGCTCTTACAATTACTGATATATTTCATTTTACAGTATCAAAACATTAGGACAAACTTTGGCTAGGGCAAACAGGAGGGAGAAGAAGGGAGGGGGTATTGGGGTAGGAAAGATGGTGGAATGAGATGGACATCATTACCCTAGGTACATGTATGAAGACATGGATGGTGTGACTCTACTTTGTGTACAACCAGAGAAATGAAAAATTGTGCTCCATTTGTGTACTATGAACTGAAATGCATTCTGTTGTCATGTGTAACAAATCAGAACAAATTAATTAATTAATTAAAAAAAAATTAACACAGCCAGGAGTGGTTGTGCATGCCTAGTGGATAATAAGGGATCATCAGCTTGGGAGGCTGGGGCAGGCGGATTTCAAGTTCAAGACCAGACTCAACAATTGAGCTGGGCCCTAAGCAAATTAGTGAGACTCTGTCTCAAAGAATAAAAAGGGCTGGAAATGTAACTCAGTGGTAAAGCACACCTGGGTTCAATACCCAGTACCAGAAAAACAACAACAACAACAAATTAGCACACCTGTAATCTCAGCTATTCAGGAGACAGAGGCAGAAGTATAGGAAGTTCAAGGCTAGCCGCTGCAACTTGGTGAGACCCTATTCCAATAACAAAAAGCTAAGGATGCCGATCAGTGGTAGAGTACTTCTGAACTCAACTCCTAGTACCTCAAAAAACAAACTAAAAAAAAATTAATTAATGGCACTAGTGATCCATTTAAAACTTTCATTAAGTCTTGGGAAGTTGTTCTGCTATGGTGGCAGAAACAAAATTTCCAAAATTCTAATTTTTGCTTGACATCTTGAATTTTATCATTGGTAGCAAACGCAATATTCCTTGTACTGAAAGGCTCACTTCACTTAGTTTTTGTTTTTATTCAAATTTTATTCTGAGATAATTGTAGATTCACATACAGTTGTAAGAAACAATACAGAGAGATCTCTTGTGTGCTTTACTCAGTTTCCCCCACTGGTAACATCCTACAAAACTAGTTCTGTATAGGAGTGAGGTGTGGTGGCCCATGCCTATAATCCCAACAGCTCAGTTGAGGCCAGTTCAAAGCCAGCCTCAGCAACGGCAAGGTGCTAAGCAACTCAGTGAGACCCTGTCTCTAAATAAAATACTAAATAGGGCTGGGGATGTGGCTCAGTGGCCGAGTGCCCCTAAGTTCAATTCCTAGTGCCAAAAACAAATAAACAAACAAAAAACTAGGATGTATAGGAAGTACAGTAGCACAATCAGGAGAGTGACATTGATATAGTGAAGTTACAAATATATATCTATATCCTATATAAAGTTCCTATACCTATATAAAGTTGTCTTTATGTAGCCATTTTTACTTCCTCTTTGTTCTCACCTCCTTTTTATCTTCTGAAAAAAACCACTAATGTGTTCTCTAATTCCATTATTTTGTCATGTAAAGAATGTTCTATTCATAGATTCATATAGTGTAGAAACTTTTGGGAATAGCTTCCCTCCCCCAGCATAATTCTTTGTAAACACGTCCAAGGATATTTTGTGTATCAGTAGTCTGTTCCTTTTTATTGGAGAACAGTCATCCATGGTATGGGTGTCTACCACCCATACCCTCATAGGCCACAGTTTGCTTCATTGTTCATTTGTTGAAAGACATCTGGGTTGTTTCCAATTTTTGGTTATTACAAACAAAACGTCTATCAATATTATGTACAGATTTTTCTGTGAATATGTCTTCACTTCTCTGGAATATGTGCCAGGAGAAAAATGGCTGAGTCCTAGGGTAGTTGTACCTTTCATTTTTAAAGAAATTGACAAATTGATTTGCAAAGTGGTTACACAGTATTCTCACCAGCAATGTATGAGTTTCTCTGCATCCTTGCCAACTTTTAGAGTTGTCATTAAAAAAAAAATAGATTTAATTTTGTTAAGAAGTTTTAGATTCACAACAAATTCGAGCAGAATATGCAGAGACTTCTCACATACCCCTGTCCTACCTACACATAGCCTCCCTACTGTCAACAACCTACACCAGAGTGGTACATGTGTTACAATCAAACTTTCATTGACACATCAATATCAACTGAAGTCCACCATTTACATTAGATACACTTTTGGTGTTGTACATTCTATGGGCTTTGAGAAGTGCAAAATGACATTTATCTGCTATTATAGTGTACTCTGCCTATTCATCCTTCCCTCCCCACTAATCCCTGGCAACCGCTAGTTTGTTTTGGTTTTGTTTTGTTTTTTAGTGTCTTCATGGTTTTGCCTTTTCTATACTGTCATATTATTGAAATCATAGGGTATATAGACTTTCCCGAATGTCTTCTTTGACTTATTGTCACTATTTTTTAAGCCCTTCTCATGTGTATAGTGATTTCTCATTGTGACTTCAATTTGCAATCTAATTGTTAATGAGGTCTAACATCCGTGTGTGTGTGTGTGTGTGTGTGTGTGTGTGTGTGTGTGTGTATGATGTGTGTATGTGTGTTGCATGCAGGGCCACATGCATGCTGGCCTAGCACTCTCCTACTAAGCCACAGCTCTAGCCTGCTATCTAACATTTTTTCATATGCTTTTTTGCCATCTGAATCTCCCCTGAGGTGAAATATCTCTTCATGTCTTTTGCTTATGCTTCAATTAGACTTTTCGTTCTTATACTGTCGGGCTTTGAAAGTCCTTTATATATCCTAGATATTATCCTTCTGTCACCTTTGTGGTTTAGAAAGATATTTTTCTATTTTGTAGATTTGCATTTTCTTAACAGATTTATCAATTTTTCCTATTAATGGCTTATATTTCTGTTGGCAAGTTTAAGAATTCTTTGCCCTGTCCTAGATTCTGAAGATCTTCTATTTTTAAAAACCATTTATAATTTTTCAGTTTTACATTTAAATCAGTAATCTATTTTGAGTTTGTTTTTGTGGGGTTCAGGTGGAGGCTCATGTTTTTGGCTCATGAATGAACAATTAATTGTACCAGCACTATTTGTTGAAAAGGTTCTTTCCTCCATAGATATTGTTTTTGTACTTTTGTTAAACATATTTTCTTGGACCTATTTCTGAGTTTCCTTCTCTTTTATTGATTTGGGTGTCTGTTCCCCTGCCAATATCATATAGGCAGACTTGATTAGTATATGGTCTTGATTACTATACAGCCTTCCTCTGTCAATACTATACAGTCTTGATTCTGTATATTATATAGTAGGTTTTGAAATCTGGTAAACTGATTCCTCTCACTTTTTCTTTCTTTTTCAGACTGGTTTTAGTTATACTAGTTCTTTTTTACCTTTACAGATAAATTTTAGAATAATCTTATCTGTATCTACAAAAAATTATTGTTGGGATTTCCACAAGAAATCAGTTAAATCTGTTCATCAACTTGAGGAGAATTAACATTATTTTTATATTGAATCTTCTAATCTATGAACATAGTATGTCTCTCTGTTCTTAGGATTTTTTGTTTCATCTATCGTCAACATTGTGTAAGTTCCAGCATGCAAGTTTGTAAATATTTTATTAGAGTCACACCTATGTATCTCATATTGGGGAGAATGGTGTTGTATTTTTAACTTTAGTATCCCTGTGTTCGTTACTAGTATATAGAAATCACTAATTCATGTGTGCTGCAGCCTTGCTATACCATCATGCCATCTGCAAATAGGGGGCTTGATTTTTTTCTTTTCTAATTGGCATGCCTTTTATTTCTTTTTCTTGACTTATTGGGTTGGCTAGACCTTCTTGTACTGTATTGGATAGAGGATGAAAGTGAACACTTTTGCTAGTTCCATCTTAAGAAGAAAGCATTCAGTTTTTCATCATTAGATATAATGCTCTCTGTAGGTTTTTTCCTATGTTCTCTTCAACAAGTTGAAGAAGCAATCCCCTATTTTTATTTTTCTGGAAGTTTTTTTTTTTTCATAAATTTTGTCAAATGCTTCATCTGTATTGATCTATGTGGTTATGTGATTTTTTTCCTCTTTAGTCTGTTAATATTGTGGATTCTATTGATTGATTCTGAATATTGAGGAAGACTTCTTTGTCCCTGGAATAAACCATACCTGGACATGGTATATGATTCTTTTTATATGTTGCTGCACACTACTTGTTTGTGTGTGTGTGTGTGTGTGTGTGTGTGTGTGTGTGTGTGTATTCCTCAGGGATGTTGGTCTATAGTTTTTTGTTTATTTTTTATTTTAGTAACATCAACATCTTTCTTTGGAATATGGGTACTATTATTTTCATAAAATGAATTGGGAAATGTCCCTCTTTTATTTTCTTGAAAAGACTATGTAGAATTGGTGTAATTGTTTAAATGTTTAGTAGAATACACAGTCAAACCCTTTGGGTCTGGAATTTCTCTTTGGGGAGTTTTAAAATTGTGAATTCAATTTCCTTAATAGTTATAGGGCTGGTCAAAGTATTTCATATTTTTGGGGAGTGTTTGTGTTTACAGGGAATTGATAAATTGATAAATAAATACATTGTCAAATTTTTGTATATATTATTATTCCTAATATACCTAGATGCAGAACTGCTGGATCATATAATAATTTTGTATTTAGCTTCTCTGTGTTTCAGATGTTTTTCACAGCAATCACACCATTTTACACTCCCACCAGCAATGTATGATGCTTCCCATTTCTCTATCTCCTTGCCAAATCTCATTATTTTCCATTTTTTTTAATTATAACCAACTTGGTTGGTGTGAAGTGGTATCTCCTCTTGGGCTATAAAAAATATAAATTCAAATGTCAACACAGTGAAAGAGACAAGAAACATCTTAGTATTACTATGAAAATATTTGTAATCTAATGACCCTGTGAAAGGATCTCAAAGGTCACAGGGTCTGGACCACCCTGTGAGAAGAGCTGCTATAGCTGAACTCTATGCAGGCAGGAATGGTACACTTGGACATTTAGTGATATTTCAGATGATTTTTCTATCTGCTTGTCATTTGTAAGGGTCAAACCTAGGGCAGCAGCTGAGACCTTGAGCTTTTTCATCAGACAGACCTGGCTGGCCTTGACTCTTTGTTCAGTAATTACTATTATACAATTTTGGACAAGTTTCCTAACATCTCAGTTTCCTTCACTATAAAACTGGGGACAACAATCATGACCTCATGGAATTCTTAAGTATGATAAGATAATAAGTATAATTTTTTGGTGAATAGTAGGCACTCAACAAATGGTAGCTATAAATAGCAGGTCGCTTTCAAAATGTGATATAATTTTACCTAACAGGGACAATTTTGAGGGTGAAAAGAGAGCTATCAAAAATGACTATGGGCAGGGGCTGGGGTTGTGGCTCAGTGGTAGAGCGCTTGCTAGCATGTGTGAGGCACTGGGTTCAATTCTCAGCACCGCATATAAATAAATGAATAAAATAAACGTTCATCAACAACTAAAAAAAAAAATGACTATGGACAGCAGGTTTTTCTTGTCCCAGGGAAACCTGCAAGTGTGGTCTCTCTAATCAAAGGAAACTGTAGTAAGTCATTTGAGCAACAGAAGCAAAATTGTTGCCCACGTGTTGGCAATTGAGAGTAAAGACTCTGGAGCTATGGGGCCTGAGTTCAAGTGCCAGCCACACACTCAACAGTTGTATGTTTGGACCCATTACTTCATCTCTCTATGCCTTAATCTCCTCATCTCTATAATGAGTAGTAAATACACTTACCTCATAATAGTGTTTAAATTGCATGATAGATGCAAAGTGCCTGGCAGATTCATCATAAGCATTATGTAAGAACTGCTACCTGACGGAAGAGAAAAAACAAAGGGAATGGCAGAAAGGAAGGGTAGGAAATCTAAGAGGAATCTTAGATGAAAAGAGATTATTCTCAGTGATCCGGGGGAGGAATAGTTAAAAGTAGTTTTAAAAATAAGATCTGATTAGAAAAGCAATTGCCTATGTACCTTTCCATATTCGGTTTGGATGGTTTACAAGAAGAATCCTGGTTAAGGGAATTCAGCCCTTGAAGTTTGATCTCTTCATTTTCTATGTAGAATCCTGATCATTCATGCCACAAGCCCTGCTGGTCTCCCATAGTAAAGTTCTTGGAGGATTAACACTACCAGGTTTTGGGAAGATTATAATTGCTTCATAATAAGAGGCTCTCAAATTGAGATGTTTTAAAAATTTTTATATTTTTGATTTTTATATTTTTATATTTCTAGGATGAACAGATAAAAAAGTCCAACTTCTTATATGTGAATACAATCATTTTACTAATATGTAGAATAGAAATAATTGGAAGAAGATATACTTCTTGGTTTGTATAATTATATCATAATGGAGTCTGCTGGTGTGTGTAACTAAAAAGAACCAATAAAAATAAATAACAATAAAACAAAAATAACAATAAAAATAAATAACAATAGGACAGCTTAGGAAGGATGGTTATCCTTTGGCATTAAGAATTTTAATATGAAACCACATCTCACTGCTGAAGTCTGAGTGCCAAATCCATCAGCCTCAGTAACGTGGACTGCAGTGTGGACATGTATTACACAGGAGGAATAGGGACTTGCTGCTATTTGAGTTACTAAGTACAGGAAATTTTTTTCTTCAGAGCTCTCAGATGGCAGGGAAAAATCGTTTTGGAAAGATATAATTAATCACTGGTCATTTAAACACCCATGAGATTTTATTTCAAACTAGCCTGTGAGGTGAAAACAGACCACTCAAGATAGATAGTTCTTTAACTTCAGGGATCTCAGATCACTCACTGAGCAGAAGGGCACCTGGCTTTTTCAGGGGGAGAGGGCACTGTACTCAAGTCTAGCTCTGGGTCCATGCATTTGATGCCTTGGGTGCATCTCAGGGGTAGGAAATGGCACAACTTGTCTACTTTTTTTTTCTTTTGTGGTATTCATTGGAGATTAAACCTAGGGACACACAACCACTGAGCTCCATCCCCAGTCTTTTTATTTTGAGACAGGGTCTCCGTAAGTTGCTGAGGTTGGCCTCAGACTTGAGACCCTCCTTTCTCAGCCTCTGGAGTAGCTGGGATTACAGGTGTGTGCCACTGTGCCCAGCTAGTCTACTCTTTAAGTACAGCTTGTATAGAACCCCCATAGAGATCTTGAAGGTGGTAAATTATCCAATAGAGTCAAACCAAATCACACCTGTATTCCAAAAACAAACAGAAAAGAATGAGGTAAATATCTGAGTGGCAACTTGACTGAGCCTACAGAGCAGTTCCTCAACCTGAGCAGTTTGCTTTACAGAGGACGTATGTGACCAGCCAATCCCGTCACTATTCCTCTAACCTAACGTCTTTCCTCACCTTTGCATCTAATTGCCTTTGATCTGCCTAAGACCTGAGGCCAGCTTCCAGGTTCTAAAATCCAGTAAGCCTCCTGTCCCAGAGCTGATGGCTAGTGCTGTTTCCAAAAGGATATACTGAAGGCCTTCCTGATACTTGTGCAACCACACGTGAGTCACGTGGAGCACCAGGAAACTTAGGAAAGGCATGCCTGCATAGGCAAAAAACCAGGGAGATGGAAAGTATTTTCCTTGGAGATGGAGCTCGGGTCTCATACATGCTAGGCAATCACTCTGCCACTGAACTGCATCCCCAGCCTCCTGGATAATTTTTTAAAATATTTATTTATTTGATGATGTACCTTTATTTTATTTATTTATACGTGGTGCTGAGAATAGAACCCAGTGCCTCACATAGGATAGGCAGGTGCTTTACCACTGAGCTACAACCCCAACCCCTTTCTAATTTTTAAATGACTAGGTTTTTCACATATTTTCCAATTACTATGATTAGGACATCTTATCTACAAGGGAAATTTATTTTAAAGGAATCTTATTTATGCATCCTTTGTATATCAACCTGAAGTGTGTATAAGTTAATAATAGGTTGAGTTAGTTAGCTGGGTTTTTAATTTTTTTTTCATATTTGAAAATAGTCATTTGGACAAAATCATAGAATTTGGAGGGAAATGGATGGCATTAGAGCAGATTATGCTAAGTGAAGCTAGCCAATCCCTAAAAAACAAATGCCAAATGTCTTCTTTGATATAAGGAGACTAACTAAGAACAGAGTAGGGATGAAGAGCATGAGAAGAAGATTAACATTAAACAGGGATGAGAGGTGGGAGGGAAAGCGAAAGAGAAGGGAAATTGCATGGAAATGGAAGGAGACCCTCATGGTTATACAAAATTGCATACAAGAGGAAGTGAGGGGAAAGGGAAAAATAATACAAGGGGGAGAAATGAATTACAGTAGAGGGGGTAGAGAGAGAAGAGGGGAGGGGAGGGGAGGGGGGATAGTAGAGGATAGGAAAGGCAGCAGAATACAACAGACACTAGTATGGCAATATGTAAATCAGTGGAAGTGTAACTGATGTGATGCTGCAATATTTAAAATGGGGTAAAAATGGGAGTTCATAACCCACTTGAATCAAAGTGTGAAATATGATATGTCAAGAACTATGTAATGTTTTGAACAACCAATAAAAAAAAATAAAAAAAATAAAAAAAAGAAAATAGTCATTTGGGTTTTACTCAAAGAGTTATAATAAAATTTCTTTTCTTTTTAGATTTTCTGATGATTTTATAACAAAGAAAATAAAAATCACCCCAGGTCCTCCAAAAGTGACATTTCCTTAGGTCTAACATTTCCCCTTCTTGGAAGTGACTCAATTATCATAAAACTTAATGACAGTGATTTGATAAGCCCCAGAGTAGTTAGCGTTGCAAAACATTTTGTTTTAGATGGAGCCCTGGAAACTCACCTGTACTAAATACCTGGCACTGCCAGGAACCAGCCTGACATTGCATCTTGATGATGCCTCCACTGACAGGCAGCTCCTGTGCTGTCTGCAACCCATAACACTTCCTCACTGAGAAACCTTGGCCAGCCCCACTCAACCCACTGGGGAGTTCTCGATTTCCACAGTTTTGGCAGAATATCTTGAATTAATCATCCTTATCTCTTCTGAAAGCTCCTAAGCCAGTATTAGAGTAAATATTTTTAAAATACTTAATATCATAAGGAGATGGGATACATTTATCTCCTTGGAATACATGTATCTGTAATAGTTCCAAGATATTATCCATTTTTTACTTTCAATCTCCCTCTGTATTAGCAAGCTTTTTGTCACTGTGACAAAATAGCTGAGAAAAACAGCTTAAATGAGTAAAGATGTACTTTAGCTCACAGTTTCAGAGGTGTCAATTCATGGTTTGCTAGTGCCATTGTTTCTGGGGCTGTGGTGAGGAAGAACATCTTGGTGGAAGGGCATGGCAGAGCAAAGTTGGCTGGGAAGCAGAGAAAGAGAAGAGAAGGAGGAGGGCAGAGACAACATACACCCTTCCAATGCACACCCCCAGTGAGCTACTTCCTCAATCTATTCTTAACCTCCTTCGGTTTCTACCACGTCTCATAATTGAATAGTTCATTCAATTATTAACTTATCAATTAATCAATCCATGAATGAGATCAGAGTCTAATGATCCAATCACTTCCCCAAATCCCTACCTCTGAACATCATTTCACTGGAACCAAGACTTCCAATTTGTGCCTTCTTTTGGTTGATGCCACCTCTGTGATATTTTTTCTTTGTGTTTTAGCTTTGTGTATAATTTTATTATGACAATTTAAGAAGGAACAGGGAGGGAAGGCAATGCTCAAAAATGATGACTCTTCCTCCTAGCTGCTGGGAAGACTAAGGCAGAAGTACTGCAAGTTTGAGACTAGCCTTAGTAATTTAGTGAGACCCTGCTCAAAACAAAAAAGAAAAAGAAGAAGAATGAGGGATGTAGCTCAGTGGGTTCAACCCCTAGTACTGGAAAAAGAGAGAGAGATAGAGATAGAGATAGAGAGAGAGAGAGAGAGAGAGAGAGAGAGAGAATTTTTTTAAATCTATCTATCTATATAATTTTATTTATAATATATATAAATTAAGAAAAATATAAAATATAAATGCATACATATAAAACACATGTATTATAAAATATTACATTGTATACATTCTGTATATTTTTGTGCATTATATATTTTTCTAAAATATAAAAATACACATATATGTGTGTGTGGGTATATTAAATTAAAGAAATAAGTTTAAAGGAAAAAACCTGCTTTCTCTCTACCAGAAATTTTCAAGAATAATGGAGCCTAAGAGAGAAGTGGGGTCAGGACATGTGGGGACAAGGGGAGCATGCTAATTGTCAGCATTGATTGTATCCAACAGAAAAGCATATGGCAGAAGGTCACCCTCCCATTTCCCATGCCAATGCCTTGAGTTTTTCAAATAGAAAACCAATGAATCTACTCTTTTTAACCCAAAGTTTAAAAAGAAACGATGGCCCTGAATAGGAATGGTTTCTTGCGGGAATGCTGTGTGAATCCTCTGACTAATGATAGTCATGAAGTTTGTGACATTTCCACCTATACAGAAGCAGTGCACAAAAATAAAAGGAATCCCCACTCTACAGGAACCATTTTTTTTCTGTTGTCGTTGTTGTTGTTAGAACAACTCGGCAAAATAGAATTCCAGTTTATTGTTGGACAACATGGTTTCACACATACATCAAACAGGCCAAAAATAATAAATAAATAAAATAAAATAAACATCAACGAGAGAGAGAGAGAGAGAGAGAGAGAGAGAGAGAGAGAGAGAGAGAGAGAGAGAGAGAGCCTTTTATCTTTATCCATTTAAAATGGATACTTTCTCTGGGTGTCTTTTCTCTCCCAGCTAATAAGTTTGAGGTAGAATTTGACAGGCCTTCCGATTCCAGAATCTATGCATTTAACCACAGTACTTGGTAGGGTTTATGATAAACAAGAAAGAAACAGTAGCTGACTTTAAGGACAGAGCAATCACTGCTGATTAGTCATAGATTTCCTAATGGAAGCCAGACAAATGAGAAGGTGAATACGGAAACTGTTGAGTTAAAACTTGACTCTTGGTTGTAAAATTCTGGACTCTGGATTACAAGGAAGAATTTGCAAGTTTGCTTAAGTAAATGGAGACTTTATTGGCTTGCAGATATGAACTTTGGAAAGGCTGGGGCTCAAGCTGGCCCCAGGAATGGCAGGAATCAGAACCATGCCTGCCACCAAGACTTCCCCTTTGTCTTCAGCAGTGCCATTTCACCTCTCTTCTACCAAATCAGTTCCCTCTCTGTAGGGGGAATGTGGCTGCTGGTGGGACCAGACTGAAAGTCCCAACAGCTCTGCCACAGATAGAACATGGTTCTTTCTGCACAGCTCCATTTTGAAGCACTGTAGAGAAAGATTTTGTTTGTTTTGGCTTAGGGTATGCACCAATTTCTTCTGGCTCCGATTGTCTAATTTAACTCAAATGCGCAGCCCTGTGGCCATAGAGGGAGACGGAAACATGGCCCTTGGAAAATCATCCTGGATTGTCTGATAACTGATATTGGAAATATGGGAATGATTTGTAAAATAATGATTTTTTAAAAATTAAAAAGATAAGATGGTGTTTTTCAAGCAGTATGCTACAAGTCAGATTCCATCTGCTGACCAAGGAGTGCTAGCTAGCCTCATTGATTTTCTTTTTTTTTTTTAATTTTTTTTTATAACAAGAATTTTTTGAGAGAGAGAGAGAAGAGAGAGAATTTTTAATGTTTATTTTTTTGTAGTTTTCGGCAGACGCAACATCTTTGTTTGTATGTGGTGCTGAGGATCGAACCCGGGCCGCACGCATGCCAGGAGAGCGCTCTACCGCTTGAGTCACATCCTCAGCCTACCTCATTGATTTTCTATTTGAAAAACTCAAGGCACTGGGGTGGGAAATGGGAGGGTGACCTTCTGCCATATGCTTTTCTGTTTGACCCAATCAGTGCTGACTATTAGCATGTTCCACTTTCCCCATGTGTCCTGACTCTACTTCCCTCTTAGGCTCCATTATTATTGAAAATTTCTGGCAAAAAGAAAGCAGCTAATGAGTCCCCCAAATTGGTGACTCCTGAGATGCGACCCAAATAGTTATTTCTTTTCTTTTCTTTCTTTCTTTCTTTCTTTTTTTTTTTTTTTTTGGTACCAAGGATTGAACCACTGAGCCACACCTCCAGTCCTTTTTAAAATATTTTATTTGGAGACAGGGTCTTACTGAGTTGCTTAGGGCCTCACTTAGTTGCTGAGGCTGGCTTTGAACTCACAATCTTCCTGCCTCAGCCTCCCACGCTGCTGGGATTACAGGTGTGCACCACCATGCCTGGTCCAATAGTTAGTCTTTATTGATGTTTTTGTGACTCATTCAAAGGAATGAAAGACTGCTACTTTATTAGGCATTTAATTTTCTTAATCGTATATTGTTTCTTCTAGTTAATCTTAAAATAGCATATATTAAGATTTGTAGAAATGAAAAATTGCTTAATTTAGCAGTAGAGATAGTCTAATGATAAGAAAGAAAGTCCTGCTATCAGTAGAAAATTCTGATAATAGTTGAGAGGGGGAAAATGATTACAAGTAAAGGAAATAAAGAAATAAATAGTTTCCTTTTTGTGGTTTTATGAGTCTATCATTGGAAAATTCAAAGGAATCTATCAAAAATTACCAGAGGAAAAAGAACTCCCCCTAACTGCACACATGAAATGAATCTGTAAGATTTATTATTATTTGTACATGTGAATGCCATTATGCTAAAATATACAATAATAAAAGCGTTCTTTTTGGTTTGTGCAAATATTGAATCATTGAGATTTAACTCAGAACATGCCATTAAAAAATATCATTAAATTCTTAAATGAAAAACAAAAAAAAAGGATAAGATTAAAGGACAATAAGTAATTAAAAGATAAAAAAAAAGAGTAAATGGACAGCTATAAACTATGACCAGTTGAGAATTTTAAATAAAAGACAGTAATTCCCAACTCAAGATAACATAGGTTTATGCATCATTGCTGCATTGTCAGTTGAAGTTATCACAGAAAAAACATAGAACTTAGTAATTTCATAGTCACACTGGAGGACTAAAAGACTAAATATGAATTCATAAATATATATATGTCTTCACATTAAATTTCAGTATCATATTTGAAACATTTCAGAAAGTAAAAAAAAAACCAAAACATTCCAGCACTAGGTTAAAAGAGATAAACTGACCAGGAAAATCTATTCCATTGTTCATATATTATAGAAAGAATGTAAAGACGAAATTGACGCAATATGGCAACTGGGGTAAGAGACCATGGCTGAGTAGTAGTTCTGCTCTCAGCTTGCCTCTCTGGCTCTCGGCCTCCAGGTCTGAGCTTCTTCCATCTGAGTGTTGCACATATTCAGGGCCTGCTACGGCTTTGTTTTCCGGGGGCAGATCATTGTGTCCCTGGGTGCTGCAACTGACTAAAGAATGGTATTGTCGGGATTGGGGTTCGGGTCTTAGTGATGTAGGGGCTAAGAGAATTCTACTCCCTCCCCCAAAGCCTGCAGAAATAAGATGGCAATAGACAGATCAACAGGAGAAAAAGCATAAAAATTTACTATGTGTACATGGGTATGGGAGCCTTAAAAAACCATGGAACTCAAAGAAGGGCCAGATGGTTGAAGCTTCAATGGACTCTTCTTAGGGGAGAAGAAAATAAGGGGCTATGAACACTTTTAGAGGGTGTTGCGAGGGGGCAAAATTGCGACGTATGCAGTCGAGGAGAGAAATAAAGAATGTCCATGCGCTTCCGCCCCTTTCAATGCTTTACTCACTCAAATTGCTCAATACAATTTCATTCTATAGCTTCTTAATCAAGAAAACGATAATCCTTAATGCAATAGACGTAATCAATTCACAGCAAACAATTCTAGATTAATTCTAAGCACTGCAAACACACTTAATCATGACAGGCTAACGACAGACATTCCCTCTGCATGCTAAGTTCAAAGGTCTTAAGTCTTAGGCTTTGAGTCCAGTGGATGCACATTCACTAGGACTGTGGTGACCAGGAACCAAGGCAGGCGTGGAGTGGTTGGGTTGAGGAGAGGGTTCTAGGGAGAAGTTGCGGCTCTCACCAAGGTCCAGATGAGGCAGTAGAATTTGAGAGTGGTGAGGATCATGCAGAGGATCAGGAACGATGACAAGTGATGGGATGTCAGGTCCTCATCTGGCATCCTTGTTTCAGCTGGCTAAATCCCTGCTCATTTGCTCTATTATTTATACTAAATTTGGGGACTTTTGACCCCCCCCCCCTTTCAATCCTTATCAGCTACCACCAGATTTCTCAGTGACATCATTTACCCTGGGGTCAGAAACATCTGGTCTGGTGGTCTCCACCCTGATCTTCTCACCTTTTCCTCTATCAGGCGAGGACAGCCTGCCAGGGGCTTCACTCTGTTTTTCAGGGTGAGGGGAAGCAACTTGTTTGAGGCCATACTGGAGAGCTCTGTGGGTGTGCCTGGTGAAACTGCAGGTTTCAAACTGGAGTTTTTAAAACGGAGTTGCTTAGGCTCAGGCCTAAGGCCATCCTCACAGAGGGATAAATGATTTTGGGGAAAATGAATAGACTCAAAGGCTAGGCTTTAGATGTGGTGTTTGATTTTTGGACTCTTCTTCAGTAGCTAATTCGAGAAAGAAAGGATTAAAGGTGATCCAGAGACAGGGGACAGAGGGAGTGTGTGATAGGTAAGAAGGGCAGAGAGACCTTGGTTCTGAGACTCTTTCTCCAGCTTTGTATGACAAAGTGCTGTACTTTGTGGGTATTTTCTTCTGAACCCCAATAGTCAGAAGGCCCCAACTGCATGCTTCATTGCAGGGCTACACTGGGCTCACTATGCACTAACTCTGTTCTACCAAAGCAGTATTTTCTTTTTCGCTATTTCTCATTCCAAATTACTTGGGAGTTTTAGGCAGAAGGCATGGGTGTTTGTGGCTGACAGAGTTGAATTTGAAAATTCTTGCTTCCTTACAATAAAAACTCATTACAAATTCATATCAAGTCATTGCTGAGTAAAAAATACTAGGGTAAGGAATATCAAAAGAAAAACCAACTTAGATTTATATTTATTCCATGTACTGCAATGGGTTTTGAAATTGTTCAGAGGGTTAAACATATAAACATTAGATGAAACATATCTCCTTAGCCTGAGCAGTAATATTGAGTCTTATTAATCATAATAAATAGTATTTTTCAGTCCTTTGTCTCTTTCTGTGGAACCTTCCACCACTCACAAGATCTGCATAATAGTTTTGGAGAATTTCCAGGGGTTTTCTCACATGGGATCAAAAGTGTCCTCCCAGGGCGGGGGATATAGCTCAGTTGGTAGAGTGCTTGCCTTGCATGCACAAAAGGCCCTGGGTTCAATTCCCAGCAACACACACACACACACATACACACACACACACACACACACACACACAATCCTCCCAGCTAAATAGAGTGGTTCTCATTACCCTCCCTTGCTTCACTCCCCACCCCTCTTGCTCCCCCCCTCACCCCCCATTGATCCTGCTGGGTTAAATTGTAAAAGTAATAGAATCTGCCATCCCAAATATGCTACTTTGGCATAAGGATTATTTTGAGCTGAAGGCAGTGACAAGAAGAAAATATAAGAAAATCTCTCTGCCTTGCTCCTATTTGCTTAAGCAGGACATAAATTTCCAAAGGTGTCCTACCTTTGCTCTATACCAGGAAGAAAAGGTAGATCACTGGAGACAACTTTAGATACTTATCAGTCCAGGAACAACCCCAGAGGACTCTACATAACAAGCTGTAACTGGTGTTGACCTACCTTTGTCTTCCCATTTTTTTTTTTAATTGGTTGTTCACAACATTACAAAGCTCTTGACATTTCCCATTTATTGACTTTCCCCCAACTTGCTGCCCTTAGAGACTCAAGGTTCTTCTCTCCTTTGTCTTGTTACTTTTAATTGAAGTTTTTATATATGCTGACGTTCTAAGTCCCATCTTTGTGAGATTTGCTTTTTCCCAGAGTTTTCTCCCATGTATTTATGAAATAGGCATGGTGATAAACTTCTGGTTTTCTCTTGTTAATCTGTCTTTTGTTATAGGAAACTCAGCTGAGAACTCAGATTTCATATGCTGGAATCTTAAGCCCCAGTATTTTGAAATGTGACCTTCACTGGAAATGGTGTTCTTGTAATATAGTTAAGAAAAGGTCATACTGGAGTAGTCTGGACCCCTAATCAAATAGGACTGGTGTCTCAATAAGGAGGGGGAATCTGGGGCTGGGGTTGTGGCTCAGCGGTAGAGCCCTCGCCTAGCACATGTGAGGCCCTGGGTTCTGTCCTCAGCACCACATAAAAATAAATAAAAATAAAATAAAGATATTGTGTCCAACTATAAAAAATAAAAAATATTAAAAAAAAGAAGGGGGAATTTGGACACAGACATCCACACAAGAGGAGTGTAATATGAAGACGCAGGTAGAGATCAGGCTAGGGCTGGGGAAGTGGCTCAAGTGGTAGCGCGCTCGCCTGGAATAAGTGCGGCCCGGGTTCGATCCTTAGCACCACATACCAACAAAGATGTTGTGTCCGCTGAAAACTAAAAAATAAATGTTAAAAAACTCTCTCTTTCAAAAAAAAAAAGAGATCAGCCTAATGTTTTCATATGCCATGAAACATCAAAGACTGTGGCACATCACACAGGAATTTACCTCTCAGGCAGTGCTTGCTCAGCAGGTGCCTTGGTGGCCATCACTGGCAGATTCTGTTGCTCCATAGCTTCTGATTCCCCAGGTGAGAACTACATCAGTCAAGTTGTGGTCCTGAATTACATTGAGTCCCCAGCGGTGTGTGATGGTACCACAGTGTAGCTTGTATTCACCGTGTCATCAGGAAATTATTTTCAATATCTACTGCTGAATGCAATTGCATAATCCAGTTCATTCATTCATCCATCAAATAGTTTCATCTGTCTCTTCATTCAACAAAGTTTCAAAATGAAACGTTTTAGTCCTCAAAAATGGCAAGATTCATCACCTTGATGATTCATTTCCAAATGGCAAGGAATGAAAACTTCTTTTGTGTTTTCACATAACAAAAGTGATAAGAGAGAGACAGTTGTGAGTTGTGGGAACATGAGGTTAAGGGAATAATTCTATGAACTGGGTCCACTGTGCTGGCTGTCACATGCTTTTACCTTTGAAAAGCAATTTACCTGCAGTCCCGCCTAGCTTACATGGACAGGATATGTTACATTCCATAGCAAACTCTCTGTTATCTGCAGGATAATTCCTGTAAGAGAAAAACAAGTTACAACGAAGCGGGGACTTTTGTGAACTTTTAACAGACCACATCCCAGAACTCGGACACACAGATAATTCCTCCTAAGGATAATAAAATCTGTAAGAACAAATTCCAATAGGAACTGGTCAGCATGGGCCATAGTGACCTAGAGTTGTCAGGGCAATGGGGACTTGAAAGTTGGATGTCATCCTGCTGCCAGTCAAAAGTCAAGAGCTAGACCTGGGTGAACCCTCTAGAATCTTCCCTGGGACTCCCAATAAACTGGAGGGTAGGAGAGGCATGCTGTCTCTCTCTAAGAGGACCCACTCTCTCCCTTGAGAGTGTGTGCTTTCCCCTTTCTTATCCCTTAGAACAAACTTAAGCCTGTAACTTTGAGCAACATGTCTGAAATCTTTCTGACTTGATTGTAAGAATCAGGGTTTGAAGGGGGGGCCTTCACACTGCCTCAGTTTCCCAAAAGGCCCCAGCCCTGTAACAGAAGTAGACTATGTTAATTGATTAATTTCATTGGCCTGTATTTGGGTACAGAATCCTACAACACGTCTACGTATGTAAGTCAACACATGGAGTAACACCAGGCTTTCAAGAGATTTGTGCAAAACATGAAGCATTCTCACCCAGGCACTTCTTATTATTTTACCAGCAGTCCCAATCCCTGCTTTGTTAACAGTAAACTGAAAGCGGACTTAGAAATCATTCAGAAACAAAAAAGTGCATCTGTAAAAACAGAAAATATAGGTTATTGCTATCTTTTTTTAAAAAAAACTCCATCTAAAAATTCCATTTTTCTCCTTCTGTTCAAATCCAATTGTCCATCTGTTTTGCATTCCCTTGCTTCCCTGTGGCTTACTTTACACCTTTTCCAGGGCTTATTAACACTTGTCATTCAGTCATCTGTCCTTTCAGATCAGCAGCCTGGCAGTCTGATTTAATAGCTAAATGACTGGCAGTTCCTCTGGCTTTCACATAGGCTAATTTGAACAATCTGCAGCCCTCTGGTTAGTTTATTTTAATTTTCAGCCTTCTGTGGATATTATCTCCTAAAGCAGAGGAGAATGTTTTTTTGTTTTGAGCTCAGTGCAACAGACGCTTGGCTAATTTTCCCTTGAAAAAGTCAAGAGGGGAAACCAGAGCTATGACAGCTCTGGGGAGCCTGAGCAGGCAGCCCCCATAGCCGGAGCTTCTGCCAGGGAAGCACAGCTTCCCTGTCCTTGTTTCCACTTCCGGTATTGGAAAACACAAAGTGAAGAGAGCATGCTCCTTTTAAATGTAGGATAGGGCTGGCCACGTAGCTCCATGGTGGAGTGCTTGCCTAGCATGTGCATGCGAATGAGCAAGGACCTGGGTGTCACCCAAGCACTCACACATGCAAAGTAGGGTTTTTGTGTAAAAATGTTTTAGAAGACATGGAAAGATACTGGGTTTGGGGATTCTTCAGGTTCTTATTCATCTTTATGTTCCTAACACCCCCTCCCTGGGCCCCTGCCAGGGGCTGCCCCAAATACATGGGAGTACTCAGTAAATATTTATGGAATGGAATTAAATAGATTAGCATGATCAAAGGCATGGTAAGAAAACAACAATGCATGTCAAGGAATTATTCTTTAGGAAGAAGTTTGAAAGCAGAGATAATATCTCATTTGGATTATTAATTATTATTATTTGCTAGTTAGACCTAAATAATATTGTCAGGGGACATTCTTTGTTTGCCTATTAGATATAATTGTGTCATTTATCCCTCATCTCAGAATGGCAGGTTTTCTGCTTGATATTAAATGTTGGGAAATGAGCAAAACACCTCACCTCATGTTCAAAATTCCTGTGGAATTTCAACCAGAAGACCGTCAGTGCAAGATAAAGACAACACTTTTCTACATCCAGAACTCACTTTCTTGTCTACCTTATATTATTTACTGTTTAAGAATGATATATTATGATTCAATATTTGTGGGCACTTAAGCTTGAGTTTCACAGCTGTCACAGGCTTTGGCTCTCACCGTGACCTTGGCTAAGGTATCTGGCCACACTGAGAAGGCAATGTCAAGGGCCCGATGGGGCTCTCAGCTGGAAAACTTCTTTCCCTGGGAACCAATACTGTGTGTTGGCTCAGGGCTGATGAGGTGGGAGTAAGTGGCTGGGATATGGAGATTCAAGTAAGGAACAATGGCCTCTCTACGATTGAAGAAAAGCTTGCAAGTTTACCATTCATCTATGCAAAAATATTACTGAGTGCCTTTGGTGTTTTAGGGTCTGGGGATGTAGCAGTGAACACAATAAAGTCTTGGTTTACTTTGAGTTGATGGGCAAAAAAACAAAGTCACAAGAAAGAGAATTGATTTTGATAAGTGTTAGGCAGAAGATAACAAATACATTTATATAAAAGAGAGACTGAGCCGCCACTCTATGAGGGGAAGCCGACTCAGGAGAAAACCACGTGGAAATCTGAACGAAGAAGTTATAACACCAAATGTGGGTGATACCAAGGAAAGCTTTGGAAACAGGTTTTTATGTGTTTCTGTTTTGCAGTTCTGGGAATGGAAAGCAGGGCCTCTGCATGCTAGGCAAATGCTCTACCACTGAGCTAGACCCCCAGCCCCAGGCCTATTTTCTAATGGATTTTTGAAATAACTATTCAAGGAAAATGTTGAAAGCTAAAATCCTACTGTTGCAAACTTTTTCACCACCCATCTATGCTATATCTTCCTCCTCTGAAAAATTATCTCCTTTCTGGTACTTCCTGTCAGTGCTCACTGTTAACATTATGCTTATACTTCTGCCTCAGCACCTGACAGTAGGGTGCACTGATCCCTGTTCATATGTATCCTCTTGTTTTCTATTGTGAGCCACCGGAGGACAAGCTTTGTCTAACAATATTTGTTTCATCTGTGGCTGGAAATACCTGGGGTGGAGTAAATATTTAATAAATGCATGTTCAGTGAGTATATTTGACTCATCTCCACAATAAGACAGAAGGATAGATATCAGACTTGTGTATTTTTGTATCCTCCCTGAGTGCCTGGCATTGTGAGGGTAAAGATTTGCCAATGGTAAATCTTTACCAAAAGTCTTTACGCAAGCTCATCTTGGTCTTTCAGCTTTCGCTCAAGGGGTAAAATGGAAACACAGGAAATAGCTAGGTTAGAGGGAGAGGTAGACTAAAAAGAGAATCAGATTATTTAGGGTGTTTGTTGGATTTTTGAGTAGATGAAAGTTAGGATTAGGTGCTGGAAAATAGGATGGGAATAAAGAGATAAATGGAGGAATTTGGGGTATGGAGTTGATGTATTGATATTTGTGGAAAAGGTCAAATGCTGTTCTCACAGCTAAAAAATATTTCCAATGAAAGGCAAGCACATTTTTTTTTTGATGCCAGAAAATGATGACGCAGTAATTGTGCTAGTGTGGCTTTTTGTTTCCTTGCTAATATTACATCACCAAATCACACAAGCGTGGCGAGGAGGGGACAATAAAAATAAGTTATCAATGCACTATTAACTCAGTGTGCACTTACCTATTAATAAGACATTGATGTCTCCTCTTAAGCGTGTCCCATTGAGAAGCGCTTTCTCATTACCTCCAAGCGGCATACACAAAATGGCTTTTTTAATATACTCATGTCTGTGGATGCTTGGTGCTAAAGACTTGTTTAAATGGTCAAAGATATCCTATTTAAGAAACAGGAAACACTTACATTGCACATTATCAACATTAGAATAGAATCTCATTATCCATTAGCTGGTATTTGTGCGATTTATAACTCACTTTAGATTGAGTTTTGTAGAATTTCATGATCTTTGCCACATTATCAGCTGAAAACGTAGGTACTATGTCTTTGCTCATCAGTTTGATATTATTAGCTAGGATTATGGCTTTGTGTTTCCTAGGCTGCAGAAATCTTTTAAGAGATGCTGCTAATTAACTATTAAATAAATGATTGGATGAAGTTATCTTCATAACAGATAAGCTACTTGGAAATTGCCTTCAATAAAATGGGATGAGTTAAATTTCCTTTATATTTTTGTTAACCTTTGCCTGTCTTTTCTAAATCTCACGGCGTACTCTACTGTGTGTGATTTTTTTTAGACTTGTGTTCTCTTAAAACTTTTCAAAGAAAAAACTGGTAAAAAGATACTCTATGAAATGGCCTGTGGGAATTGAAGACGCTTCAAATGACTACTGATGTTCTCTCTGCTTTGAGGCAAATCTAGCACAATGCATCTGCTTGTTCGCATAGGGAGAGAAGAAAAACTAAGTAGAGGCAAATGTTTCAAGTCATAAAATGTAAATCGCATTATAATTTAGAGAGGATTATATATTCATTAAGTTGAAACTTTTTTTGGTACCATTTTGAATGAGAAAAGAAAAACTAAAAAGAGCTGGGAAAAGTGTTTTTGCATTTTTTTGGAAAGCTATGACATTATTTCATTGTATTGAAAACTGGTTTTCAATTTGAAGCACAAAAAATATTTCTTAAATAGGTAAAAACACTTATTTCAGCACATTTCATATTGTGTCAAACATTTACCTCTCTTTTAAAAAAAACACAATTAAAAGAAGATTTTACTTTCAAAAGCAGAATTTAGATGTTCAATTTGCTTAAATTCACCAAGTCAGTGACAAAGACATTTATGAATTTAGCCTAGCAGTGACAGGCTGAGGGGGTGGTGGGGCAATCTTGGGACATCAGGGCTGAGGTGAATAAGACAGACCATCCAGTGACAAGATGAGCAGCTCAGCCCCAAAGTGTGGATCCATTCACCTTCTGGAAATGGAGTGGAAACAGCAGTAAGAGGTTGATAGACTATTGGAGAAGAAAAGAGGAATTTGCTAAATTCCTCACCCATCAAATAACCAACAGATATGACCAAACATCCACCACGGGCAAGATGCTGTGTTGGCATCTTGGATGTAAAAGCCAATTCCTGACCTCAGCTCATTCCTTTCTGTGCAAAGGGCAATCTCTGTTGGATCATTATCTGGCCACACTACATGACAAATAATGACAAAGAATCTCATTCCTTTCTTCTGCTAATATATAAGCCTTGCTGCTTTCTTTATTTTTCCCTTTGGACTTCACTTTGCTTTTTTCAAAGAAATAAAAGTCTGGCCCCTGCTTCCTCAAGGCAATTTTATTCCTTTAGTACTGCTCCCAAGACTCTGCTTAAGCTTTGCAAAGTCAGAGATGTTAGACATAAATTATCCTAGGGAGAGAGGTATGCTGACTTAGTAGCTGTCCTTGGTGAAATACATCGCTTTTTTGTTGTTGTTTTAAACAAAGCCTATAATACCTTATTGTATCCTATTCATGAGGATTGTGGTGATAAGGATCATTAGTATAAACATATTTTAGACTAAAATGGTTGAGCAGTGAAGAAAGAAATTTAAAACTCTGTCAACTATTTGGCTGGAGCTAAGCCTGAAGAAATCAGCTTTATTAGTTTTGTTTCTTAGGCTTGTGGGTAAGTCAATGTCTTAGTTGGTTTTCTGTTGCTGTGACAAAATGACTGAGACTGGTAATTTATTAAGAATTTGTTTGGGCTCATAGTTCTGGAGGCTGGGAAATCCAAGAGCATGGTATCAGCATCTGTTTTGGCTTCTGGTGAGGGTCACATGCTGCTTCAACTCACGGTAGAAAGAGCAAGAGCAAGTAAGCATCCAGGGAAGAGATGAAAGACAAGAGGCAGCTTCACCCGCACCTGCTTGCGTGATAACTGATATTGTCCTTTGAGAATAACCTAGATCTAAGAGAAAGGAGTCAACTCCCTCCAACCATTCAAGGACCTATTAAGGCCCTACTGATTCCCTCAATTCTTGTATTGGGAACCAAGATTCTAGCATATGAACTTTTAGGAGACATGCTGACATCATAGCTATTAAGGTTTGGATATGAGGTGTCTCCTGCAAAGGTCCTGTGTTAATGCAGGAATATTCAGAGGCAAAATGATTCGATTTGGGGAGCTGGAATGTGATCAGTCCATCCTGGTTTTGAATGGACTGACTGGGCGGTAACTGTAGGCAGATAGGACTTGGCTGGAGGAGGTGAGTCACTGTAGAGGTGAGTCACTTATCTTCCCTGATGCCCCATTCTCTCCCCCTCTCCCTGCTTCCTGACCCTGCCTTGAGGTGAGCAGCGTTCCTCCACCATGCCCTTCTGTCATGGTGTTCTGCTTCACCTTGGACCCAGAGCAACACACTCAGCCCACCTTGGACTAAATCTTTGAAACTATGAGCCAAAAAATAAACTTTCCCTCCCCTAAGTTGTTCTTGCCAGGTATTTTGATCACAGAGAGATGCAAAGCTGACTAACACAATAGCCCATCTGTTTATACCATGATATTCTTATCCACTTCTTAGAGTTTTCAAAAGAAATCCCTAATTGAGAAGATCTCTAATCTGGTTCAAATTATAGAAGTTTTGCTCCTGTTTCTGGTGTTGCCTTCAGTGAGGAAGACCAGTTAGATTTGTGGTTGTTGCTTGCATGTGTGGTGGTGTGGGTGGGACGGGCCTTTGTGGTAACAGGACTAGCTTCTATTCATGGACATAAGTTGAAATCCCAGGAATACAAATACATTTGATTGAGAGGATTTTATTGGCACTAGAAATGCAGAATTCTGGGTTTCACCAGAATGTCAGCTCTGGCTTTCTGGAGGCTTTTTTTTTTTCTAGTCTCTTCCTAAGCCTTATCAAATCCATTCAGTCATCAGTCAATATTCCAATCCATCAGCCACCTGGGCACTTGCCACAGGTCATGTGCTGTACTGTGTGTTAAACATACATAAATTAATATAACATCCCTAAGGTACTCAAAGACTAATAGATCGAATCATTCTACTGTTTTTTAAAAATTTAGATTCTTCTTCATATGCACTTATGATAACAAAGTGAGACTAATTTATTTTTTCGATATATCTGATATGAACTTGACTCCATCCTGTTCAAGGATAGCCCCTTAGTAGATCTCTACTGAGCTCATCTACTGACAGAGCTCCCATTTCATCCCTCCTGTCAGGAAAGTAGGTATGGCAGGATTCTGGCTTGAGCACTCTAAGTGTGTTTGAGCTTCTATTACAAAATACCATGAACTGGGGGGAGGCGGGGAGTGCAAGAACACGGTGTCAGAAGATTTGGTGTCTGGTGAAAGCCTGTTTTCCCATAGATGGAACCTTTTTGTCATGTCCCCACATGGTAAAAGGGACTGGCTGGCTCTCCAGGGCCTCTTTTTATAAGGGCATTAATTTCATTCATTATGGCTTGACTCTCACGACTTACACAGTTCCTAAAGGCCCCACTTGCTAGTGCCATCACACTTGTGACTAAACTTTAATATATGAATTTGGGGAAAATAAGCAAATACTATCACTTGTCATAAAAATGCATATTTTATTGTTTCTTCAACCATCTAGAAGCCCCTGGAATATTATCATAAATTAGCCTTTTACTTCCTCTTCCCACACTGCATTTGGAGAGTGCGTGGGAAAAGTTTGCAGGACCTATAGGCATGTGGGGCCACAGGAGAATTCAGATGCATACTTTCAAAGATCAATATTAGCTGCCACATTGGATCAATTGCTAAGTCCTTTCAGAGTTACTTTCAGGGGCTGGGACTATAGCTCAGTTGGTAGAGTGCTTACCTTGCATGCACAAGACCCTGGGTTTAATCCCCAGCACCACAAAAAAAAAAAAAAAAAAAAAAAAGAAAGATTTACTTTCAAACACTGCTCTAATTGGTCCATTCTCTACATCCATGCTAGTAGCAGTCCATCCAGGCCATCATTCCCTGCATGAATTATTCTGGCCTCCTGATTGGGCCCTTAGCATCCAGGTTTGCCTACTTTCCATCCATTTTCTCTGCATTCACAGCAATCCTATCTGCTCAGGTCACTCACCTGCTTATAATGACCACCCTGCTTTGCAATGGTGGTCACAGAGCCCTTCCTTCTTACCTTCCTTTTTCCCATTTCCCCCCAATGTTCTTTACTCACCATGCTCCAGTCCTGCTGGACAAGTTGAATAAGCAATGCTACACTCTCTTGCAACTCCAGGACTTTTTAAATACTGTGGTCTTCCTTTGAATATTCTCCATCTTCTCCCTCCTCCCCTTCATCTTCCTAATCCCTACTTATTATCCAGGTTTAAATGCCACTTCTTGCAGGAGAACCACTCTGGGCCTCATAACACAGTGCAGTTCTACCCAGGAGCTCCCTGAGCACCTGGTATGAATCACCTCATAAGAGCACAGACCCTGGGTAAGGAAGCCTTGACTTTGAATCCAGGATTGGCCATTACCTTGCTATGTGGTCTTAGATGTCTTAGAACAATTTTCCTTTTCAGATGCAGTTTCCTCATCTATAAAAATGGGAATGATACTAGTAGCTACTTTTTATTGCTGCTTTGTAAATTAAATGGGATGATGCATGTGGTTTCCTATGGCTCAAAGAATGACACAGAAAGTATTCAATACATTTTTGATGTTGTTGTTATTGTGCTAAAGGTCTGCAGACCATTAGTCTGACGAGAAAGTGCCTTGTTATATATCAGCTTTCGCACCTAGCTCTGGGCTCAAAACTTAATATATGCCCAATAATGAATGGCGAGATAGAAGGAAGTTGTTATTCCTGTAGCCACATTCTCCTTCATTTCTAAAGGAGTTTAATTCCATTTCACAATAGAAAGGTTTTAGTTTGAACTAAGTGGTATGTAAAGAGCTTTACATTTGTCAACTCAGTTAATTTTCATAAGCACTCTAAGAGATACTTGTTATTCTTCCCATTTTATGGATCAGAAAATAAGGTCACAGCGAAATGTATAATAAAGAGTGGAGCTCAATCCAAATTCAAAGGTGACTCAAAGGTGTTAATGTCCGTAGAGAAATAAATCCTCCCTTGGGCAAATTCTGAGGAGGAGGATGAAATCCAAGCTCTTGCTGGGTGACTGTGGAGCTGAGGGCATAGTGCTGAAGACGCCTGTGGTTCATTCTTGGGTGGATTTCTCATTCCTCCTCAGAGGTTCAACTGTGAGGCTTGGAGAGGATGTTTGTTCTTGGCACAGGTGAAGGTACATGTGTACATACCCACTGGAAATCTGGGATTAAAAAACGCACCTATAGCCTACCCTGAAGGGGCGGCTGCACACAGAACTTGATATAGTGGTGCTGGAGGTGGGGGCAGGGGAAAAGCAATAGCTAGGAATGGAAAGGTCCACATGCATGTCTCAAGTGGTACCTGTTTGCAGGAGCAGCTGCCTAACCAGATACTGTGCCCAGGAGCTCCTGGTGAGGACGGCTAACAGTGACTGTGGTCATGACAGGGTGGGGTATACAGCTAGGGCTGAGAATCTTAGAATAACTATGTTGGTCAACCTAGACACAAATGAACCACACTTTCCTGGAACATTCCCTGACTCCCACAGGAGGCTGAGGGATTGGCTGATAAATATTTTGTTGGTTTATTAAAAGTAATTTCAAATCTGTCTTTAGCATCCCTTTCAGTACAGTGCATTGCTTAACCACTGGGATATATTCTGAAAAACATGTCATAGGTCATTAACTTGTGTGAACGTCGAGGGAACCTGCACACACCTACATGGCATAGGGCAACCACTTTACATAGTCTCTTGATGCGGTGAAGAAGCGTACCAAATACAAATGACACAGGCTGCTGCTGCTGGTGTTACACGGCATGCTATTACATTTGATAGTAAACTTATTATTAGTTATTCATGTTGGTGCTAGGGATTGAAATTAGGATTTAAACATGCTAAGCACACAATTTACCACTGAGCCACACAGCCAGTAAACTTAAAAAAATAAGTAGAAATACATTTTGAAATAATGATAGACAGTAGAGGGAACTGAACATAGCTTTCCTATGTTTATATATGAATATAACCTACATCGTGTACAACCACAAGAATGGGAAGTTATACTCCATGTATGTATAATCTAGCAAAGTATACTCTATTGCCATGTGTAACTACAACAGATTAAAAAAGAAAAAAAATAATGATAAAGAGTATAGTAAACATACTAACAGGACTGGGGTTGTAGCTCAGTGGTAAAGTGTTTGCCTTGCATGAGTGAGGCACTGGGTTCAATCCTCAGCACCACATAAAAATAAATAAAGACATTATGTCCATCTACAACTAAAAGAATATATATAAAAAAACCATACCAGCAACATCCTCATTTATTGCCATTGAGAAGTTTTTACTGCATGTAACTGTATGTACCATATTTTTATGTGACTGGCAGTGCAACAGGTTTGTTTACACTGGCATCACCACAAATGGGTGAGGCACTGTGGTATGATGCTATGATATCACACTAGTCAACAGGAAGTTTTTGGCTCCATTATAATTTTTCTTATTTTAGGTACCAGGGATTGAACTCAGGGGCACTGGGCCACTGAGCTACACCCCCAGTCCTATTTTGTATTTTGAGACAAGGTCTCACTGATTTGCTTAGCACCTCACTTTTGCTGAGGCTGGCTTTGAACTCTTAATCTTCCTACCTCAGCCTCCTGAGTCACTGGGATTATGACCATTGAGATCACAGCACACGGATCCATTATAATCTTATGGGACCCTCTTTATATGTGTGGTCTGTCATTGACTGAACATTGTGGCGATGTGTGTGTGACAGTTTTTATTGGAAAGGTGCATTTTTTTTTTCTGCTTGGTAATGATGTTAGGCACGTCCCCTATGATGCTGATGAATTAAGCCACACAGTTGCATACCGGCCACCCTTCCCTCTTCTACCAGCCTTGGAGACCGATACCTTTCTCCAGGGCTGTTCGCCTAGTAGAAGTCTGGCTGTGAATAGAACACGTTTTGTATAGAATAGAAAATCAGACTGGGGAATATTTTATAGCAACATAACGAGCTAGCTGGACATAGAATGAGACTGTAAAAGCTATTCAGGGATGTCTGAAATTTGGGTGCAGCCTGAAGATCTAAGAAATCCTGGGGAGAGAGAGAGAAGAAGCCTAGACCTGGAGAAGGCAGAGTAGATGGGATCCTTCATTTTCAGTGGATGTGAGGTAGGAAAGTCACTGAGCTGGGTCAGGAGGTGGAAGAGGCAATGGAGAGCCTGAGGGCTTGCTATCTATCAAATCCGTCTCCCAGACAACTGCTCACTTCTGCATATCCTCCTGAAATTAAATCACACTCTGATATGGGGTGATGATCAGGAGGGGGACAAAGCCAATGGATGAAAGATGGATTCTTTAAAAACACTCAATACCAGCAACATGTTAAGGCAATACATAAATAAATTAAATAAACTACATGCCTCTCAAGGAAGCTGGCCAGGATTAAATGGTAGCATGGTTCCCTTAAGCTTTAATTCTGGAGGATATGCTTGGAAGTTAACTGGATAAGAATGCGTACTTCATTTTCTCATCCCATATTTCAATTCCTTGTTATGGTTAGTTATCTGTGAAAGATAAGTTAGCTATCACAGGCTTCCAAATAACAGACTATCAACAATTAACTGATTTCTGATCATAGTCCTTTGTGTATCACCTTAATAGTGGTCTTTCTACAGGTTGCCTTTCTTCTGCCAGAAAAAAATAATTTCCACATTTTTCTATCACCCATGGTAATGAATGCAGGGAAATCTTGCTTTTCCCAAATGTGCTCCAGATAACTGGTGTTACTCAGAGCTAAATTCAAGTGCTATTCTCATCCAATAGGAAAATGAGAATGAAAATGAACAGTCTCTAGGCTTGACAAAGAATATGACAGAAAATGACCTAATTTGCAATTTAACTCCATGGAAGAAGAGGTGAATAGTTAAAAAACTGAGATACACCTTATCTAAATAATTGCATGAACAATTTAAGTTGCAAAATGAGGTCCAGATGGAAGAGCTCAGAACTGTTCACTGTAGGAATGAGACCTGCTATGCTGGAGATCTCTAAATCCAGAAAAGAGACCATCACAGGATGAGGGGAAAAGTCCTGCCCAGGACTCAGATTTTGAGATAAATGGGTTCCTCAGTAATCCTGCCACAAGGATAGGAAACCAGTCTCATGACCTCTGAAGGTTGCATTTACTTCCATGGTAAAATCATTTACATTACTAAATTTTATCAAAAGGAGACAGGAGCAAATAGGATACAGATGCAAAACTGGCATAGTTCTACAGTCCTCTTATATAGAAGGCACCAAAAGTGAGGGTCTCTGGATGTGTTGGATGAGGTGATGTAAAAAGAAAAATGAACCCAGCAGATCATTTTACAATAAGAAATAAATTTCTGTGACTTGTGGTCCATTCAGAAAAATCTTATTTCTCTATGACTTTTATTTACAAATCACCAAAGTGGGGGAAGAAAACAGGTGACTAGGGTTATATGAAAACATGAACTGGCAGTTGCACTATTTCAAGATGGCAACCTAAACTGTGAAAAATGGACTTGTTAGTGTCACAATACACAACTAAATCATTCAGGGTCACTCCAGGTGAATTCGAGTTGGCACGAAATAATTGCACAGACACAGAAAGTATCTTTTTCTTGGTGTCCAGTGATGGCTCTCAACCTTAGGAGTCCATTGGAAAGAAAGTGAGCCACCTGAATTCTTTATTTTTATAAACACAAAGGGAGGTTCCATGGAATGTTCTTTCCAAATAAGGCAAAGGGTCAGTTTTCAGGGGGTTGACTCTAGCTTCATGATGTCTTGTGGTCAGTAGATTGATTGACATCTTTGCAAGTCACACCCATCTCAGGTGCTGTGTGGGATCAAAGGCAGAGGGAAGTGTTGCAGGCCCCAAAGAGCACATCCAATCCTCCCATATGTTCAAAAGCTCAGAGCTCACACACACCGCCCCGGGCTGGCCTGTGACATGTTAGTTTACTGGATTTATAAAAAAATTAGTTCCTACTTTAAAAGTTGACCTGAAAGAGACTTGCTTTCCTTTGTCAATAACTGTGATACTGAGTAGTAAAGAGCTACTAAAATGAAGTGGAAACATTTATACAAAAATGGCCATTTGACAATTTCTTTCTTTTTTTCTTTCTTTCTTTTTTCCTTTTAGATAGGGATTATCTTGTCTTTGAAGGAGGAGGCTTTTTCAATCCTAACTTGAAAGACAACTTTAGCACAATGTTACTTGATTGATGTTTGTTTCAGGTTATGGGCTTTGTTGCTCAAAATCAACCAGCGAAATAAACAAACAAACAAACAAACAAAAACCACCTTTTAAAAAATTTATATATGACAGTGGAATGCATTACAATTCTTATTACATATATAGAGCACAATTTTTCATATCTCTGGTTGTATACACAGTATATTCACACCAATTCGTGTCTTCATTCAGGTACTTTGTATAATAATTATCATCACATTCCACCATCATTTATAACCCCATGCCCCCTTCCTTCCCCTCCAACCCCTCTGCCCTCTCTAGAGTTCATCTATTCCTCCCATAAACCAACTTCTTTTTTTTTTTTTTTAAAGAGAGAGTGAGAGAGGAGAGAGAGAGAGAGAGAGAGAGAGAGAGAGAGAGAGAGAGAGAGAGAGAGAGAGAGAGAATTTTTTTTAATATTTATTTTTTAGTTCTCGGCGGACACAGCATCTTTGTTGGCATGTGGTGCTGAGGATCGAACCCGGGCCGCACGCATGCCAGGCAAGCGCGCTACCTCTTGAGCCACATCCCCAGCCCCAACTTCTTTTTACTTAAGAGATTCTGATTCACATTATTCCCTTTCAAAATCCCAAAGACTCAGAACCAAGAAGGAGCAAGGCATTATTATAGGTCCACTTTGCACTTTGAAAAAGCCCTCTACTCTCTCCTGAGCAGACATCTGGTTTGAAAAAACACCGAGCAGTGCCCCGTTTTCAAATTCCTTGTCTTTCTGGAGCCATTCTGTTTACTCATTTCTATAGATCCAGGATTCCAATGCCTTTGGCTGAGGAAAGTAAAATGACAGATGGGAAGACAGGCCCCTCCAACATGCCTAGACTAAATAAAACAGAGACTCTGATCCTTGACTCCCCATTGTAGTTCAGCCAGAGTTGACTGGGGTAATCCTTGGGTAGCCATGGGCTGGGTGGAGGAGCCTGGCACCCTGTGGCCATGTTTAGTACAGCAGCTGCTTTCCACCTAAGGGCAGCTTATAAGCTCTCCCTAGTGGTGGGATGAAAATTGTGTATGGTGCTGTCACTCTTTTAATTTTACATTTACACCTCATATAGTACTCCATTGAGTCATTTTTTCTTGATCAAAGGGCAAAATGTGTATTCTAGTGTCTTGATTTGCACTTTGTTATTGTTTTGGGAAACTCAATTGAGGGTTATCTTCTGTTTTTCAGCCTTAGAAGAGAGTATGGGGACTTGGGTAGGAAATTCCATGCACTACGAAACTGTTGTTATTGTTGAAAGTTAAAAGTTGAGGAAACTGGGAGCCAGTGTTATGATGGAATGAGTACAAACTAGAAAACAAGATCTTATTTCCAGTCTTTGTTCTCTCACAAACCATATGTTGTACTCTGGGGAAAGTCATTTACCCTGTATGAGTTGGATGTCTATGAGGTTAAAGAGGATGGGCCAGTTCATTTCCAAAGTCCTTCTGGATTTTAAACTTCTGTGCACTGCCTATGGATGGTATTTTATGAGGCCTGAACCATGTTTCCTGGTCAGTTTTAGAGGACACAGAACATCTGCTCTTCTTTCCCATCATTGCCCCTCCCTGAGAGCAGTCTTGGCTTAGGATCCAACCATATCTACTACTTTTCAATCGCCTGTGTCTGTTAGAGCTAATATCTGTTATCAGTCATTGATCTCTTTGGTTCATTTTACATCCATCCCAAAATGAAAGTCATTGGCTTAAACTAAGAAAAATTTATTCATTGATAAATGATGTAAACTCAACCTGGCGGTCTCTGAAACAAGTTTCTGTCTTGCTTACTTTGGTCTACTCAGATATTTTGAGTATGTGTCACTGATATCATTCATTTGATTTATATTTTTGGTGCTGAGGAATGAGTCCAGGGCCTCACATGTCTAAACATGTGCCCTGCCATCAGGCCACACTCTGGCCCTCATTTGACTTCACTTCATTGTTACCTTGTGGTTGCAGTCTTGATCTTGATGGCACAATTGGACACCATCAGGAAACATCATGGCATCCATGCTGTCATTAAACAGAACCTCAAGTCACATCTACTTTGAAGAGACTATGAAAACACATACATGCCCAGATACCAAGGAGCTTGTAACTCAAAAATTATAGGAGATTTGTACAGGGAGCTCTAACAGCACAGAGTGAAACCTAACTAGCCTGGAAATGATATCTGGTAAACCTCGAAGGATGTGTATGAGTTATTTAAGCAAGAAGGAGCTTAGGAGAAGATAATTTCAGCAGTAGGAATTTAGCCAACATTTCATGATTGTTTTCAATGATATGCCCCTTTCTAACTTCAGATATATAGGAATTGGAGGACGTTTGAGTCTAAACTTATGTCTAAATTCACTCTGCAATATCCAATTTGGAGTCAAGTGTCCTGGTGTGTACCCGAGGTAAGTACTCCTAGGTCTTGAGATAGATCCTTGGATCTATCTTTAGCCAACCTACATCAAGTCTATGGATTCTTCCAGCACACACCCAAATCCAGCAGGTGGCTATATGTGGGCTATCACAGGTCTTAACCCCGTGGAACAGGAGAGCAGGATTAAAGGCTTAAGGAGAAGGCAGAGTGAACAGTTTGGGGATGTTTTTAGTCTAGTAAAAGAAGACAGGAAGATTGAGGGCAGAGAATGTTGGGAAGCCATTTTATGTTATTTTGAGTAGAATAAAAGCTCTCTTAATCGACTTCTACTTGTTATTCTCCAACTTTTGCTGTAAAACTTACTGGCAGATGCCACAGTAGGCTGAATGCTCATGGCTCCTTTCTGGTACTCTTGACCATTTCTGCTCAGTTGTGCTTACATAACTGAAACACATGCATTATACCTCTCTTGCACCCCATTCGAACATGCAGACTTTACTTAAAAGCTTACCACCTAAACTATATTTGTCTCGAGCTCCATCTCCTGACCATACTGGTACTGGGTTCTCTTTGGATGCCACCGGGTCACTGGGTTACCAGCTTCTTCTATGTACAATAGCTGTGGTCTTCACACTCTTAATCCAGGATGGGGCTGTGGTATTTGGAATCCCTCTAGAGCAGCTACCTATTGCTTAATAAGGACAGGGGGAAAGAGGCCCTAGAAAATTCTGTACTAGGTTTGCTCATTGAGGAAAAACTGGAAGAAGAGCATCTTTGAAAATTTCTTTATTTATAGACATTTTGGAACCATTTAGATCAACAGACAATGAGTTCTTTTAGACATAACACACTGTGTTTATCTTGAGGTACACACTGGGCCCACTGGAAAATGATACAACTGTTAACTTATAGTTAACAACCTCAGTTTTCCAAGCCAAGAAACTGTAAAGACAGTTACAAAATTCTCTGCAAACAATACAACATCTCCATTTAAGTTGAAGAGAATTCCCCAAATTCTTAATGGAGTTCAATTTTTTTTTTTAGGCTGAGTTGAAACAATATTTTGAATGGAACTGAATGTAAAAATGGGAGTTTATAGTTAAGAAATTATCTGAGCCCTATTACATGAGATTGTAAACAAAAAAATTTGTGATCTGATAAGCTCTATTACAAAAATTCATAGCTACAAATTAGAGCAGCAAAATTACAGGAGATATTTATATATAGACATTTATATATAGTTTTAACCGGAATTGCATTTACTCCTTGTTTCTGGCTACCACAATGAGACAAATTTCAAAACTCCAAGTTTTGAAAACTGACTGATGTGATTTAACAGATGTGGCCTAAGAATCTCACAGTATAACCATCCCACAGTATGAAAGTCCTATTTGCCATCATTTGCACGTTGGGCCTTTTCACTATTCTTGCCTTAGTAGCCTTAAGATTACTAGAAAAATAGTGGAAATTGATAATAATGGACATGTTTCTGAAGGCCTTGTGTGTCCAACAACAGATTTAACTTTTCTGGGAGATTGAAACTAAAATTTTCTTTGAACAGTTCACTAGGTTCTTGGAGAACTAGTTTGCTTTCTCGTTTGTGGAATGCTGACCTTATACTACTTAGGCTAGACGAGTAGCAACTCATTATACCAAGTGTTTGGAAAATGAAAGACTGTCTATCCACACTCACCCCCTGCACTTCTCAGGGAGGTGTGTGGCTGATATGCAGGTGGCTCTGGAACGTGAGCAGAGGCTGTTAGTGTGTCTGCCATAGGTTGGAATGGACTGTCATAATATTTCCCATAAGATTGCTGGATTTTTGCAGGAGACAAGAATAAACACTGTGATTTAGCTGAATGGGTGTCTGCTATAACTTCATAAACTTGGATGGTATATGTGGGTTGGTTCAAAGAGTGTGAGCGTACATTTCACAGTTCATAAAGTTGAACAGCTCAACTTAAAGAAGAGACAACTTGCAGGCGTTTACAAGATTCTGAGAAGGAATTGATCTGTGTTTTGAGTTCTCCTTCTGTGTTGGGTCATTTTACGTTTCAGCTGCTTGGCTTGGTTTATTGCTGATTTTCTTTTCTGATGGGGGCTGTGAAGATGATTTTAGCCATGAATTTAAGTACTGGAAAAAAAAAAAAAAGGTACTTTCCCCCAAACACCATGGTCACTCTTCCGATCCTAGGGACCTGTCAAACAAGGATGCATTCAGTCTTGACCAGCTGGTAGAAAAGATTCTGCTCATGGGACCTCTGCACACTGCTTTTCATTGCAGATCACAGCTCTCAGAAAGGAGGGGCTGTTTCCTTCAGATTCCTGCTCGGCATTTATTGTCATGATTCTTTTGGGGGCTGTGGATACTGTCTAATCAAGGGCATACCAGACAGGTGCTCAGATTAGAACAACAGTTACATTTGTGGCTTTTAGAAATGCAGAAGATACTTTTTATTAGGATTAAACCAAAATTCCAAGTCAGTAAAAGAAAAATACAAGACAGCGAGAGGACACTTTCTGCCTCCATGTTACAAGTTTGAACAGTCTTGTGGTGTTTATTTAATACCCTTATCTGCCATTGCTCCCATCTGTGCATTTTTAAAGACAGGGCACACTTCACTCTCCATACAGCCAGCTGCCCAAAGGAGCTCACATCTCTCTTATCCACACCTACACAGTCTCAGCAACTGATTTTAAGTATAAACAAAGTGAGCTCCAAGAAGGCAGGGGCTGGGTCTTTTTTTGGTATTGGGCCTGGCACAAAAAAGTTGCTCCATGAATGTATCATGAATACATGAATCTAAGGCAGGTCCTTGTCCTTGAGGACTCCAGGTTGCCAATCAATATAAACTTGGCATGAATACACCAAGATCAAAACAAATGAGCAAAAGGAAAATGACCCTGTTTTGTATAAGGTTTTTCCAAAAGAAAAAAAGACAAATGGAGTCTAGTGTTATGGGAGGTGACCTTTGTACTAAACCCAAAACAAAACCTGTTTCTTGCTTTTGAGTTTGAGAATCGTGTCCAAGTGCTGAATGCTGAAAAACCGTTGGGAGCAAGGGTGTACCAATGAAAGCGCGCCGCTTTCCAACCACATCTTGTCTGTTTTTATCCTAAAGGGAAATTCTGAGAGGTTAATTTCCTAAGAGGGATGTTTTCTAAATAACAGTCTTGTGGGTCACGTGAGTGTGGCGTGGGAAACTTCTTCATACATCTGTCTGCTACTTAGGAAGAGGTGCTCCAGATTTGACAGTTTATAGGTTACTCTCTTTACCTGGAGTATAGTATTTACATTTTGGGAGGCATGTTAGGAATGAAGGGCTGTTTTGGTACCGATTCACCTCACTACTACCATCAGATGCATTAGAAACATCTTACTAATGCCAAGAAATAGTAGACATATTTCACAGAAATACAAAACCCGGACTGGTGGGTCTTGTCTTTAAATTAACTTATTTATTTTTTAACTTTGGGAAATAGGAAGAGGAGACAATAAAATATGACCCAATCCTGCAAGGCATGATGACACCCTAGTGACTGATCTGCTGGACCTGAGAGGCCACAGCGCACACCTGTCGAAGGCTGTCTGCACATTCAGGATCCAGGGTCGGACTTGGGGGCTGTCTGGATGCCTTGATAAGAGGACTCAAACTTCTCTAAGGTTAATAATGGTCCTTCAAAAAGTCAAGAATGGGGATGAAGCCATGATGTTCTAGAATAGTTAGTCACTGTTTAGCAAAAATTGTCCGACTTCTGGAATTCTTGGAACAAAAGTATGGTGACTAAGTTTTTTCTTTGGAAGAGAGAAAAGAAAAAGTATATGAAATTAACAGGTATACTTATTGATATTTTAAAAGTAATTACCCAACAGATGCAGGGCATAGAATAACAGGGATGGTATGTTTGATTTGTGAGCTCTCAGAAGGGTGTTGACACACCTCATACTCTGAGAAGTACTTTTCGGACCGATTATTGGCAGGCACCCAGGAAAAGACCCTCAAAGCTGAGAATTATATCATTTGACAGAAACTGTCATTTCTCTGGATGCCAGCATGGATATGCAAGAATTGGCCCTGTAATGGGCTTGAAAACACACTTTTTCTTCATTACAGATATTTCATGGGTCTGTTCAAAGTTTTCAGCAATGAAGCCTAGTAAGACTGAGCTTCAAGATTTAGGGTGTGGAGAATCTTTGGAATCATCCCATCCACCGTTCCTAAGATAATCAACTTTGTTTAAGGTCCTCAAACCTCAATGGATATTTATTTGAATGCGAACAGATGTTACCTGAAATATCAGACTCAAAATTATGTTTAAAACATAGGCTCACATATATATATGTCTTTTTTTTCTCTGCTCAATAAAAATTAGCAGCAGTTACAGATCAATTACTGTGGTCATGATTTGTATTATTTCTAAGGACATCATCTATCTCCTATCAGCACATGACTTTTGGAAAATGCTTCTAGATAAAAAGATCCCCACCAAGCATAACAGTAAAGTGTCATTTCATATCACTAACATTTTCAGGCACGAGAGTAAAACAATAAGCACTAAGCAATCCAAACAACAGAGCACAGAATATAGTTAATTGTCTAAAGTCAACTCCCCCAAAGAAGGGAATTGCTAAAAAAAGTTTATTTATTTATTTTTTTAAGATTCTTATGTCTTTCAGCTTTGGCTATTTTGTAATAAATATCATACCTTCTCGCATAAACCGACTGGGTAAGAATGAGTTCTCTGAATATGCCTTTGTTCTGGTAGCAGCTGCTGAGTGTTGAGGGACGTACAAGGCACACCTCTAAGTGTTCTGTACAGCATCTTTATTGATGTACAAAATAGCCTGTTCACCATTCAAAAATTTAATCTGCATAGTAAGAGTTTCTCTTATCCCTATTTACAGAGAAGGTTTTTTAGTGCAAAAACATGAAACCTGTATCCCAGCCCACCCCCTCCTGGCACACGTGCCAATCAGTTCTGTCCCATGCTAGCTGGGGATATTTGGCTATATTTTGGGCCTCCAGCCATTAATGAATTGCATTATTTTCTTCACCTGCAGTTTGCTTAATTTGAAATCCTCTGAGAGAATTTCTTCCGTTAGTTGAACAAGCAAATTCCCATCAATCTTTTCGGTGACAAAGAAGGATATGACGTCTTCGGACAGACCAATGAACCGCAAGGACTTGGACACTTCTTCTATAGACAGTCCCGACAGGTCCGAGGGTGGCTGCCACGGGGAACCATCGCCACAGGACCTGGGGGCCAGCTGGAGGTGAAGCGGAGATGAGAAAGGGTAAGAGACAGCAAAGATGTCCTGCATGCCCTTTTTAACAAAATACTGGTCCTCGGAGAGGTCCGGTGACCCCCGCTCGGGGTCCTCCTCAGCACCATCGATTTTCAGAGGCAAAGGAGATGATTCAGGGACGGCTTTCTGTTCCACTGGCTTTGGGGCCCTGGGGGGTAAGGCAGGGCAGGAGATACTCTGCTTGGTTATGCCGGGTGCAAGAGCACTCTCCTCTGTGCTCTCCAGAGAGTAGCTAGCTGACTTGGGACAAGCAGAGACATTGCTACTGAATTCTGCAGTGACTGAGCTGGGGGGGTTGCTGCTCAGGAGCTCACAGCCATCAAAATCAAAAGGTGCTGGGCAGTTTCTCTTTGGTGTGCCTGGTGTCTTTTGTCTGGGATAACTGTAACTCCTGCTTGGGTCCAGCAGGAAGTCACTCCTGGTCTGGCTCTCTGATGTGGCTGAATAATGATTAGGCCACGAGAGCCGGGAGGACAGGGCCTCCGCAGAAGGACTTCCGAATGGGGATTTGAGGTCCACAGAATCAGCTTTCACTCGGTTGCACGGATAGCAGGAGACAGGAACACCTTCAGAAGGACTTGTGTCACTTTTAGTAGAGCTGCTTAAAAAAGCAAACAAACACAGAAAAGGAAATTAGTTTTTTTTTTTTTAAAGCCACATCTCAAGCCTTTTGTTCTCCACCGATGTTAAGTTACTTCTGAGCAGAAAATACAATTAGGAAAAAGTATATTTCTTATCATGAAATCAACGAAGTACCTGCTGACCTCATAGCTTTTTTTTTTAAAAGAATCTTTAATGACATATATTGATAATTATAGATATGTACGTAATGATTTAAAATGCTACCATGGAGATAGGAACAAAAATAATTTTTAGTTAAGAAGAAAAGCTTTGTTAGTAAATACTTGGATCTTTATGATGAGAAAAAATTCCCAAACCATGTTTTGGGCTTTGCACCAACAGGTGTCAAAATTGATTAGTGATATATGCGGTGGGCAAAGGGGAGCGAAAGAGTGGTAATGGGTGTCTCATCCTTGCCAACCTTGTGTGACAATGACAGAACACATCACTACCACCCATGACTCTATTTACACCCAAAAGTCTGACACAGGAAGACATATTTCCAATAATATGCTTTCCTCACTTTGGTTTCTATACTACTGAGTTATATTAGCATAAGAATTTAAGTGTCCAAAGGACAACAACAACAACAAATATGGAAGAGAGTTACTTTAAACTTCAAGGACACATGTGGTGGCACATTTAGCCTGGGGGCCCTATTTTAAGAGGGACAGTGAAACTAGAGTGTGCTGGAAGATGGGTAGACAGAGCCAACATGCTGTCTCTTTGGGATAAGACTTATATCATAGAGACTTTAAATTTTCATGGGCTGACAGACAGAAGTGTGGCAGACCTATTTTATTTCTCTAGATGTAAGAAACAGTTGAGTTACATGGAAATAGATTTTAACTTGACAGTCTGAAAGACTTTTTTTTTTTTTTTTTAAATAAAATGTTGGCATTTGCCAAAATGGATGGACGGCGCTGCCAAGAGAACTGAGCTCACAGCACGGGGAGGATCCAGACAGGAGGGAAGGACCACTCAACAGCAGTGATCAACGAGGCATTTCTGTGTCAACGGGAATTTAGAGCAGAAAGCCAAGGGGACCCTTTCAGTTTGAGGTCCTGGTGGAAGGTGCTGTCTGCTTGTGTCAAAGTGGAAAGAACTAGGTGCTGCCTTGTGAGAATGGATGGCATCCTCTACACGCTGTTTCCAAGAGAATCCAGAGGCTTTTACACTGATTTCTCACAGACCCCTGACATCTTTTCTTCCCAAGACACTGGCTCTTCTGTCCAAGGTGAAAAACAACAAGTGCCACCCCCCTTCATGCTCTTTCAGTAAAATTACTTTAAATGATAAAAACCATTTCCTTTCCCACTGCCCTGGCTAGAGGACACTCTCCTGGCTGAGGAGAAATCAGGTTGCCGTGAGCCCTTGCAGCCAGACTTACATGTTGTGCAGCCCTGAAGAATAGTAGGACAAGGTGGGGCTGGGAGAGCGAGTCTGTGGCCGTGCTGGCTTGACTGTGCGAGGAGGGATGGAGGGACTCGTGGACAAAGGCTTTGTGCTTCGGGGTGGAACAGGTGGGGCGTTCAGGAGCCGGCATTCTTCCCTGACCTGGTGTAAAAAAGAATACTCCAGGTTAGCAACAGACTGACAAGGACCCCGGGGCTAGCTCTATCCTGTGGGGTCAAGTGGCTACTCTTTAAGCAATAACAGCAGGAGTATAAGTGAGAGAGAGAGAGAGAGAGAGAGAGAGACACACAGACAGAGACAGACAGACATATGATGGGAGCAAACAAGAAAGATGGTAAACACAGAGCGGCCAGGGATAAAACTAGACACCTGTCACATACTTGCTGGGAACCGACTGATTTTGAAAGAACCCTGTTTGGCGAAACATCAGCTGCTGCAGAAATATAGCAAATCATGTGCAACACAGCAATTACAGTGCCTTTGGTCAAAGACCTAGTGAAATGTGAGGATGTACAGCAGAAGTATTAGGAAATAAGGAGAGAAGGTGGTTCCCACGTTAGTAGGGGATTAGACTTTCTTCCGGAGATGTGTTTATTCACTGTACAAAGGAAACTCACTTTGACCCAGGTTGGGAATGATGGACTTTCTCTAGGATTAAAGCTCCTGAAGCTATGTTGCGTGGGCACACGTGTGTATGTGTTTAGTAGGGGCTGACAAGTGGAATGTGTCAAGTGTATATGTCCATGTGAATCACCTGGGGAATCCTGTCAAAATGCAGATTCTGTTAAGGAGGCCCACAGTGGGGACTGAGAGTCTGTATTTCTAATAAGCTGCTAGGTGAAGTGGAGGCTCCGGGACCAGGAAATACACTTTGAGAAACAAGGCTGCAGAGGGTACAATGGAGTAGCACTCCAATTCCAAAAAGTAGAACTTTTTATAAAATTTCACACTGGCGAGGATCTGGGTGACTTGTGACATTCAGGTCTTCGGTGAGTTGGCTGTCCTATGCAGCTTTCCAGCCCATGTAGGCATTTCCCAATGCAGTTCTTGTTAACCTGGTGGGCGTTTTGTATGTAGTTCTCTATGTCAGGCAGCAGGGGGCAGTTTCCACCTGGTCCTTCTAGTCAACTCCAAAGGTAAAAACAGCCAATTTGGACTCTCAAATATCCTGTGCTTTGAAATGCCTCTGCCTGTTTTTAGGCCATGTTCCCACCACTTTTCTCACCTTTGCCTTCAACTTCTTTCTGTCCCAGAGGCTGTGGGGTGCTAAAGACCACAAAACTGCGACAGCAAGCTTTGGTGTTGAGTTTGCTTCCGCTGAAATGAAACGGGCTCCCACTATTGACATCACGTCATCCACCTCCTACGCCAACTGCACACTGGGCCTCCTACTGGTGTCCCAGGCTTGAATCACTTGCCAAAGAAAACCAGCCTTTAAGGAAAGTCACTTGGTCATGGGCAATCCAGCAAATCTTGATTCTAAAGTGAAATGGAGGCAATTTAAAAAAAAAGTCTCATCCAGTGTGTTTCTTCCTGGGGCCAGGATCACTGCTCCCACCTGCAGGACCCACAGCCCTCTTACTAGGGACCCCTGCATTGGTAAAGAGGAGTCTTTTTCATATAGAGAAACTCTTTAAGCTAAAGCAAAATATTCAGAGAAGCACAATTCTTCCCTAACAGCCGCATGCTTCTCCTTTTTAAGCTTTTAAAAAGGTGGCAGGTGAATGGGCGCAGAAAGAAAACCTGGAGGTAACGAGGCTAGTGTCAAGATGAGGGAGGACTGTTCAGCTCGGGCACCCTTTCCCCAAAGTCTTCTTTCCCTTCAAAGCTCAGCTCACCCTGGAACATGGAAGGCCTGGCTGGGTCACCCCACTCCCTGGCTTTTGGAGGGCATTGTTCGTCTTCCTTTTGTCTTATTAGTGACCTGTACCTTAGCCAGTTGTGTTTCTTCTCTTTTTTCAGGAGTGTCTACCAAATCTAGGATGGACTGGTGTAACATTATAACAGGTGGCCTTGGTTGGGTGGATGGGAGATGTGAGCAAAGGGCAATATGGGAGATGTGAGCAAAGGGCTCTGCTCACTTAAATATTAAAACGAACAATCACATCTCAATACTGGGGTTGAATGGAACTGAGGAAAACAGGTCAATGCTTAATTCAATTTGGAATTTTCTAAGTTTTGGAATTAGTCATTAAATATGACATTTCATTAGGGACTGCTTACCTGGGATGTCAATTATAATATGCTGAGATGTCAATTATAATATGCAATTTAATTTAAAATAATTGGCTGGCTTAAGTCTTGGCACCCAGAACAGAATCCACTTGTAGTTGAATGTGGTGTAAGGGAAATCCAGTCTTCCTATTTGTATAATCAGCCCCAGATACCCAAGGTCTGCCACTTCATTCAGAGCCGGGCAGTCCCGAGGGCTTCTCAGGGGCTTTTCATGATGTGGGGGAGGTGGAAAGTAAGTTTGAGAAACAAGGCTATTTCTCAAACAGAGAAACACCTCCCCCAGAGATGATCCATCACCTCTGGCACAAAGATGCTGCTCAGGATGCCAGGCAGAGATTAACAGATTAACAGGTTCATTTTTTTTCAACAAAAAATAACAACAAAAGGCATTTTTACTTTTCAACATATACCACAGAATGCCTTTTCTATTTTTATGTGGAAACTGATATTGATGAGTCATTCAGGTGGGGGCTAGTTTCTGTGACACCCATATTCACCGATAACTTAGGGAACAAAAAGAAGCCCCAGACCTGGGCATATGGCCCACCACTGTAGGCTCCAGGACGTGGCGAACAGAAAGTTATGGCCACTGGGAATGTTTACAGCTGAGACTCTAAACAGAATCTGGGACATGGGCAACTTTTTTTTGGGGGGGAGGGGATACTGGGAACTGAATCCAGTGGCACTTTACCATTGAGCTATATCCCCAGTCCATTTTATTTATTTATTTTGAGACAGAGTTTCTCTAAGTTAATTAGGGCCTCACTAAGTTGCTGAGTCTGGCCTTGAACTTGTGATCCTCTTGCCTCAGCCTCCCCAGTTGCTGGATTATAGGCATGCACCACCATGTCCAGTCATGGGCAACTTTTGGGGTGGCCACATGGCTGGCTGAAAGGAGTTTGGGTGCAATTATGAGTTCAAAATGAAAGGATTAAGCTTACTTGAAACCCACTTTGGAAAAATGGTAGTTTAAAAAAAAGACAAATTTAAAGGTATTCATCTCATCCATGACAAGAATTTCAGGTGTCATTGTGTTGAGGCACAAAACCAGTCCTGGACCAGCAGGTGGGAGGGGTGGGCATGGGTGGGTGAGCACAGCTGTTGACCCCTCCAGGGGGCTTTGGTATTTTCAACTTGGTGCTGCAGATGTGGCTGCTCCGGTGAAATCATATTTCACAGCATTTTATGGGAAGAATTATATGCTTTGGTGGGATGTATACATTTTGGGGTTCAGAAGTTATATTTCCTTTCTCTTATACCCTTACAACAGTAATCATTCTTTGCTTTTTATTTGATTCAACATGGACAGTTTACATCCAAGAGGAAGGTAGTTATGCTGTAAATGAATTTTATCTGACAATAAAGGACTGGAAAGGTCAATCACCCTATTTCTAGTTTCCTCTCATATTCAATTTCACTTTTAAGGGCTACACTTTTGGCACATTCTTTCTAAAAGCCTCAGCATATGGCTTTCATCATGTTGTTCCCATCTCCAGTGACACCCCCTTCCCCCCATTGCTGGATAAAGGCCAGACTCTTCTGCCTTCCACCCAAGCCCCTCTGCCGTCTGGCTCCAACCTACCTTTCCTGCTCTCTCTCCCACTAGTTCTCCTTAAGAACATACCTTGTGCTATTTTGCCTCTTTCTCTGCTTTAGTGTATTTTGCCCACGCTGACTTAAACACCCATTCCTACCACCCAGCCCAATGTTACACGTTCTGTCCTGGACCATCTTGCAGCCACTAGGGCTGACCCCACTTCTGAACACGCTGTCACACTTGCTCACCCCCCACATATACATAATTAGCCTGAGGGCTAAAATAATAAGGACTGTCTTTATTGTGGTTCTGAGGACAGCAGAGTTGGGGATGTCACATAGGATGCCTGGCAGAGATTAATGGATTAACAGGTTCATTTTTTTTTTTCAACAAAAAATTACAACAAAAGGTACTTTTACTTTTATGTGGAAATTGATATTGACGAGTCATTCAGGTGGGGGTTAGTTTCTGTGACACTCATATTCACTGATAACTTAGGGAACAAAAAGGAGCCCCAGACCTGGGCATATGGCCCACCATCGTCTCCCCTCCATACTCGGATGTAGTTTGGAGTGAATGGCAATGGCAATGCCTATGTTCTCCAGTTAGGACATTTGGCTTTGATTTGTCACAGCCCCTAGAGTAAATTCATTCCAAGATGAAGATAAAATAGACTATTTTGTGCCTGGTGGATTAGAGCCTTTCTGTTATTTTAAATGTAGTACTGAAGACTGAACTTTAGTCGGTGACTCATGGAGAGGGAGAGGTATCTGAATTTTCAGGAATAATACCAGTACTAAGTGAGGGGTTGGCATCATTTTGAGGTGGGTGTTAATCTACACCCAGTGTAGATTATGGGTGACCTCTGCTTATCTCTAGACCACTTATGGCTATGAGTAGTTTGGTGTTCACAGAGAAACTCTGTGGCACCAAAGTCTTACTGTTTAAGACAGCGCCAAACCAGGTTGTGGCATACACCTGTAACCCCAGCTGCTTGAGAGGCTAAGGCAGGAGGATCTCAAGTTTGAGGCCAGCCTGGGCAACTTAGGGAAGCCTGTCTCAAATTGGTGCAGCCAATATGGAAAGCAGTATTGAGATTCCTTGGAAAACTTGGGATGAAACCACCATTTGTCCCAGCTATCCCTCTCCTTGGTCTATACACAAAGGACAGCATGCTACAGGGACAAAGCCACATCAATGTTTATAGCAGCACAATTCACAATAGCCGTGGAACCAACCTAAATGCCCTTCATTAGATGAATGGTTAAAAAAATATGGCATATATACATAAAGAGAACAAAGTCATGGCATTTGCAGGTAAACAGATGCAGTTGGAGAAGAGAATGCTAAGTGAAGTTAGCCTATCCCCCAAAAACAAATGGCGAATGTTTTCTCTGATATAAGGAGGCTGACTCATAGTGGGGTAGGGAGGGGGAGCATGGGAGGAACAGACGAACTCTAGATAGGACAGAGGGGTGGGAGGGGAAGTGAGGGAGGGGGCAGAGGGTTAGCAATGATGGTGGAATGTGATGGACATCATCATCCGAAGTACATGTATGAAGATATGAATTGGTGTCAACATACTTTATATATAACCAGAGATATGAAAAAATGGTGTTCTATATGTGTAACAAGAATTGTGATGTATTCCACTGCCATGTATTTAAAAAATAAAAGCAATTTTTAAAAAAGGCAGTGGGGGGTGGGGAGGCTGGTGATATAGCTCAGAAGTAGACTGTTTCTGGGTTCAATCACCAGTACCACACGGACAGAACCAATAAGCACAACATGGATTGAGTGGCAGCATGGAGGGTTGACTCCTGTCACATCCAGAGCCTTGTTTTGTGAGCAGTTCCCTGGTTTAAAGCTCTGCTTGAAGCTGCGTAATTCTCTGATCCTTGCTCCTGCACAGAAGTTGTTTCCCTTTCTCAAATGTCAATGACTTAATTCTTATCAAATGACACCTGGGCATGATAACACCATCTCTGGTATGCACTAGCAAGACTGCTAACCTAGGGTTAATAAACCTAATTCATAAAAAGGGAGAAATGGTGAGTTCTGTTCTTGAGTCTACAGAGTACATTGCTAGGGAGGCGTATTTGAGGGACTGCCACTGAACACACTGAAATAATCTAATAGCGGGGGCTTAAATAAACTGTCCAAGGGGGAAGAAAGTGGGGGACCACAGGCACCGCCTGCTTTCACTGTCCCCAAGAGTCTGCAGGACACAGCTGTCACTCCGCCCTTCTCTGTGTATTTATATTAACTTCGTTTTCCTACTTATTTGTTCAAATGCATGTTGAACACCTGTCATATGCTCGGGGAGCTTGTGTTGAGTATACAAAAACGAACAACTTGTGGAATTAGCTGTGATGGCGGGAGACAAATACAATTAAGATACAGATTGTTAAGGGTAATAACAAAAGTATGTGCAAGGGCCCATGGGAACACCAGGAATTTACTCAAGGTAGCAGAGAATAAATTCATAGGAAATTTTACTGAGAAAGTCTTGAGGAAGAAAGAACAAACCGGCATGATGCTCTGGCCTGGGAGCTTTGATGATAAGGCAGACACTGGTGCCATTTATCAGACAGAAACTCAGAAGGGAAAACAGGGCTTGGGAGAAATCGAGAAGTTCAGTTTGGAGATACCGCTTTCGTTTTATTTTGTTCTGGTAGATAGACTCTAAAGTCATGGTGACACTGAGATCCAGACAAGAGGCAAAGAAGGGTGAACCCCAGCGGAGGGGCAGAAGATGAGGAAAGACAAGGGACAGCATCTGACTGCTCACAGAGCATAACCATGACTGAAGGAAGCCAAACGCGGGGGAGCACAACTAAGTAAAGATGGAGACAGGGCAGGAAGCCATGGGAAGCACTGAAGAGGTTCACCACAGTGGAAGTTAGCAGGTCACTGGAAAGCTTAGCAAATGAGGCTTGAATTATGTGAGGTAGCTAGAAGGCAGATTCCAGTGAGTTGAAGCTAGAACAGGAGGTGAGAGTGGAGTCAGTGAGGCAGTCTACTCTTTTCTGGAACTAGTTAGAAAGGAAGGGGTGCAACAATTGTTTGAAAGGGATACTGGATGGAAGGAAGTATGCTTATTAAATTTTTTTTTTAATTTGGAGGAAACTTGAAAAATTGTGACTGGGTATGTATATGCATGCACATAACCTGGAGGTTAAGTTACATGCACCCCGAGCTCAACTTTTATTTGAGGAGAGGAGAACACACAGTTCCCACTGCCTTTGCTGTGCCATCACTGGCCACATAAAGCTAGAAAAATAACTAGTGATAGCTTACCAGAGAACTACTAAAGGAAAAGTGAAATGTACCCAATAGAACCCACAGCTGGAAAGCTTCAGGTTTCTAACCAAAGAAGGTCAGCAAGAAGTCAAACCCAATTCCAATCTCTGTTCAAAATCAAAAACATCATGGAAGGGGACTACTTTGTTAACTTTTAGAAGACTGTCCAGAAAGTTTAACTCGATTTCATGCCTGCTGGAATAGGCATTTGCCCTTCCTTTCCTCTCTCTACTCCCTGTGGTTTGGTTTAGTTGGGAAGGTCCTGAGCATAGATTAAAGGGTCAAAAATTTGTGAAAACTGAAAACAAAGTCTTTACTCTAAATATCCACATTTAAAACAACACATGAGAATTTCTCTTTCTCTTTTTTTGTGGTGCTGGGGATCAGACCGAGGGTCTCACACATGCTAGGCAGTAAATGTTTCACACCGAGCTAGCTCCCAGCCCAAGAATTTCTTAATCAACAAAACAAATTATTGCATGGTTGGAAAAGAAAATGTACATGTTTTCAGGACAAAATTGCATACACTACATTACACTATATGTAACTGGAGTATTTTATAAATATCACCTATAAACTAATTTCTTTCTTCTGTTACCTATCTTTGTCTGATACTTCTATGAAATAAAAGACACACCAAAGTGTTTATGAAACAGTTCAGTGTGAGAATGGGGCTTGCAGGTATCTATTTTTGGGGAAAAAAATCAATTTTAGAGCAGTTCTTGCTCAACTCCATAGAAGACAATGGATCTGGAGACCTCTGCTTCACACACTTCCTTACAGTTCACAGTGGAAGATCCAAAGCACACACCTGGTGGGCATGGTGGTGGTGGTTGGGGGAATGTATCCTGTCTCAAAGATCTGCTGCTTGGAACTGTGAGATATCACTAAAGAGACTTTGGAATACTCAGGTGGGGGTATGGATCATTTGTTTCCATATTGATGATTCAGAAAAAAACTGGATTCACCTAAAACTGGACTCACCTTTATCATGAATTTTCTTTTCTAAAAAGCCACATTCAGGATGCAGTTAATTCAAAGAAAGGAGTTTTGTAATCATCCTTTCTTGAACTTTGTAACTTTGCCTTCACTGCATGCTCCCTGCCCTGTGTCTCACATTTCTTCCCGTCCTCCCTCTCTCCCAGATAACAAAATCATTACAGCCTTAAGAAATCTTATTAATAAAGAGGCTTTTATGCAGAGTTCACAACCCTGTCATAGAGCTATCAGTGGGCATTTTCAGCCAAACAAATGAAATGAACCTCCATTTAATTCATTATGTAAGGTCAAGTGCGATTTACAGTCAAAATCCTGATTGTCAGATGAATATGTTTCTTTTTTCAGTTTTATACATTGATAACAAGGACCTAAGAGACCTTTTTCAGAAAAGCCCTCCAATCCTCCAATATTCAAGCCTCAGGCAAGGGAGACTGGGGGAGGAGCCTCTTAGTCTTTGGCAAGAAGGGCAAGTGCTCTGAAAAAAAAAAAAAGCTCCTGATTAAAACCTAGGGTGCTTCCATGGACTCTGGATAAAGTACACACCTTTGGGGAAAGACTTTCCTTGAGTAAAGAGTATAATAAAAGTTTAAGACACGTCAGACAACTTAAATAGTATTGTATCCTAAAAGCGGAGATCTGAAATGAGACTTATCCAACAGAATATTACAATTATCTTCATTAACATTTGAGTCATTGAGATTTTCCATGGACACCCAAGAAAACAAAATGCTTGGCCAAGAAGGTTTCATTTAAAAGCAACCTACATTTCCTATCCCCTACTATCCCCCCTCCCCTCCCCTCCCATCTTCTCTCTCTACCCCATCTACTGTAATTCATTTCTCTCCTTGTTTATTTTCCCATTCCCCTCACAACCTCTTATATGTAATTTTGTTTAGCAATGAGTGTCTCCCTTCATTTCCTTGCAATTTCCCTTTTCTCTCCCTTTCCCTCCCATCTCATTTCTCTGTTTAATATTAATCTTTTCTTCCTGCTCTTCCTCCCTGCTCTGTTCATACTTGCTCTCATTATATCAAAGAAGACATTTGGTATCTGTTTTTTAGGGTTTGGCTAGCTTCACTAAGCATAATCTGCTCTAATGCCATCCATTTCCCTGAAAATTCTATGATTTTGTCATTTTTTATTGCTGCATAGTACTCCATTGTGTATAGATGCCACTTTTTTTTATCCATTCATCTATTGAAGGGCATCTGGGTTGGTTCTTTGGGGTAAAATTGGGAGTTCATAACCCATGTCAATCTAATGTATGAAATATAATATGTCAAGAGCTTTGTAATGTTGTGAACAACCAATAAAAAAAATGTAAAAAAAAAAATAATACAACACTTTATCACTTTCAAAAAAAAAAAAAAAGCAACCTACATGAAACGGAAGGCAATTAATTTCGAAGTTACCAAAACACAATAATAATTGAGGCCTTATTTCAATTAACAAAGGGAACACAGGTAGGGCTTGCTTACAGACTACTCTTCAAAAGTTGTAATTAAAATTAATTAAATGTCAAAAGCCCTACGAGACCTCATTCATTAGTGGGATCTTGAGTGAATGTTTTTGTAGAGCAGTTATTTTGAGAAGTAAATAATTGCTTTTGTACCTTTTTTTTTTCCCCCTTTGCAGTGCTGGGGAATTGAACCCAGGGCCTCTTGCACGCTAAGCAAGTGCTCTACCACTAAGCCACATGCCAGGCCCCACCACTTCCACATTAATCTTTTCAGTATCTAAACTTGAATATTAATACACCATATTTATTTAAGAGAACCTGTTAGTGCCTTTTTAAAATATTAATATTTGAAAGAGCCCAAAGACAAAGTAAAAATAAAAATTTGGAATACAATCAGCCTTCACAGTTGCTTCCCTCAGCTTATAAACAAACTTTTTCATAGAGCTTTTTTAGCTTGGGTAGTCACATGAGGCTCAAATACTATGTGACGGACTTGTCCAGGGTTACCCATGCCCAAGGAATGAAGTTACCCTGGTAACTTCTCAGCTTTAAACATGGCTATCCAGCTTTGCCTGGGAATAGTTTCTTGACACTTGTTTGAAGCCTTCAGGCACCCTATAGCTCTTCAAATCCTCTAACTCCCCAGTTGAATACAGGATTATAGGTCATGGGATTCACGGGATGTCAAACAGTTCTGTAGCTCTTTTTTTTTTTTTTTTGGTTTGTGATGATTACAAAATTTATGATGACATCGCGGCCAGGTAACAGTAACATAACACTTATGCTATCAAATAGAGTTTAGAAGTCAGATGAAAAGGTTCTCTTTTGAAAATCAACTGTTTTTGTAGTATCTATCAAATATGAAACTACCACAATTTAGGGGGGGGATGTGAGGACTAGAGGACCCTGTCTGAGTGTCAAGGACGCCTCTGCTGATCCACTAGTAAGTAGGTGGATATGCTCATCTCTAAGAAGCTTCTGGCTCTTGTTAGGGCCTTATGAATCTGAAACGGTGACCTCTTCTCTCCATCTCTTAGTCAAGGAAGGATAGAGGGCCTCTAAAAAATCACTTTCTATCAGGCTCTATGCTGGAACCCATCCTATATTAAATTATTGATACTCTTTATTTAATGCTTACCAAGTGCCAGGGAAAAGTGCCAAGACTTTGTATAATACAATAATGCAGTGAAGAAGTTATTATCCCCACAGGAACTGACTCAGGGAGGTTAAATATTTTGCCCCAGGTATAAAACTGCTAAGAGGCAGAGTGAGAATTCTAATCCACATGTGGCTCTCAGACACAACTACCTGCATGTAATGCTTTATCTCCTAATATGGTGGACTATTTCTCTCCTTCATTCCACTAAGATGGGAAATGAAGACTCCTAGGAGACATGGTAACTCCTTCCATTTTTCCATCAGTTGTTCAGCCTGTGGGACACACTCAGGACCTCTAACTTGTTATGTTAAATCAGTGTTTTCCAGTACCTTCTGGATTAGGCCTTTTCAATCTGGTATTATGTTCATTATATTCATCCTTTGAGTCTTATTTTTCTCAAACTCCAATAACACAATGTGCTTCATCAAGGGAACTTTATTTATGATGGACTTCCAGCCTCCTAATAAGGAATATATGCTACCAATTTATCTCAGAGCTCAGTACCTATGCCCTGTGTCTCATACACCATAGGGCATCACTGTCATCGATCACAAAGGTTAACAAACTCATCAATATTGCAGTATATGTTGGTTGACACGAGTGGTTTGCAGCCTAGAGCCCCTTTTATAAATTTCCTTTCATCAGCCTCAGGTATCACTGTTAATGGCAAAAACCAACCACAGGTGAATATAATTATTCCTGTTACCAGAGATGGAGGACACTAATCACTGGCATTTGGGGTCCCTGGTAGAATACTGCTGCCCAAATGCCTTTAGAAGAACTGCAACCTACAGTTTTGATAACCATTTGCAATTCACTGAATAGACCACAGCACTCCGGCAGTCATTTTATTTTTAGAATTTCATGCAGTTTCATGTAGTATAAAGTGTTCCTATCACTGCTCTCCAAAATGGCATTTTCTAAAGAGAGAGGGGGTGGGGAAAGAAAGATTCTGAAGACTGTCACTTATAGAGTATATCTGGGTAAATGTCTTAGACATATCAGTCAATACCTAGAAATTAAAATGATGAATAAAGGCCCACAATGTTATGAAATGGAGGCTGTATTTAGAATAAATACATGGATCAATAAGGATAATCCACTTAAGGGGGATTGTCAGGTATTCCAGTCTGGGGGCTCCTTGCAAAGTTTTGAAGAGGCAATGCCAACACTTAGTGAGCTGGGCATGATCCCTCACCCTGCCATCTGCCCCAGCAGGTCTGGGGATACAAGTGGCTGTGTCCCTTCTACCCCTGGAACCAGAAACTGTTTATTTTTCCCTAGGACATTCCTGTTAGGAAGGAAATACCTTCTCATACTACAGAGAGGTGAGTGGCAGAGCTTTCTCTCTAAAAAAAAAAAATCTATATTAAACAACGGTTGCAAGCACACAGGAGACCAGCGTGTAATCCCAAAGAGCCATAGATACAAAGTGGTGAACCAAATACATTAACAGGGCTCAAACAATTCCTCTGCCACTAAGGGTGCTCTGGCTCTGCAGCCTAGCTTCCCTGTGTAAGATGTGAGTGGGAAGGCGTTCTGGAGAACCACGCAGACCTGCCAGGGCTGCAGCACGCTGCGCTATGGGAAACGGCAAGCATGATCGAGATTCATTCTCACTTTCACAGGAAGAAACAAAACCCATCAAAATCTGCTGGGGAGGGAGCATAAACATGTCACAACTTAGGATGCTGGAGCGGAAAGTGAAGAGTTGAGGAGCCGGGAGACAGGAGCCGACACCTCTGCACAGCCAGGGAGCCTCCAGACTGTAACCATGTGGCTGGGTTGAGGAGGTGGTTCATTCACCAGTCGCCAGCTTATGCAGACTTACGATGAAAGAAAGATACCTCTTCTCTGACTCTTCATTGCACCAGCACCTTCTCTTCCTAAGGACCCGGGTGGGAGTTGTCCTCTTCCCAGGTGATGTCCCCCAGCCTCACTTGAAAGCTCATCACTACCTTTACTTATTGGGTGGGATGGCTGTTAGACACAGGCCTGTCTCTTCTAGGACTCACTGCATTCTAACTATCCGAGGCAGATTCTTTATTTAATTCTGTGGGAGCACTTGAATTTATGCCCCATTAAAGTTCCCTTTTGAAAATTACAAGCCGAAGCCACATCTAACAATTATGACGTTCTCTGGATCCCACACACATCCTAAAAATGGAAAATTCATTTCATGGTCACAGAACCAATAAAAAATATGACTTAATTTAAAATGCTTCATTTTTTTTCTTTAAAAAATAAATTAAATGATTTCAGGTGTTTATAAAAAATTTTATGTTTATAGTGTTTTATAAACACTGGACATACTCTGAAAAGATTCTCTTACATAAGAAATTACAGTTTAGACTGGAGGCTAAAATCTTTTCTTTTCCTATGAAATCTGCATCAGCTTCAAATTTAACTGTAGTGTTTTTCTTTTAGCACCAAGGTCAAGATTGGACTTCTTAATATTTATGTTCTTACTCCTCTTTCATCAGCCACTGAAAAAACAAGTGATGCTAGTTTCCTACCTCTAGACTTGACTACGTAAGTGATCCTGGGTGGGACCACCTTGGATGAGGACATCAGTCAGTCAACAAATATGAGGCCCACAACATGCCAGGGAGGACCAAGATTCAGTAGGAAAAGCTCACACTGTCATGTTCCTAATAAAGATCAAAGTCTGAACCTTCACGTAACATCAACTACATAAGCTGGATTTCCATGCCATTAAAGGTCTTACAGTGCTTGCTAGGAGGGGGTCCCTTTACTTTTTACCTGTCTTTTGGAGTCACCATTAGGGGACCTCTGACATGAATACAAGGACCTTAGTTCTACCAAGAGTTCCCCAAATATTCCATGACCTCTAATGAATACAGGGATTTCTGTGCTTGTGCCTTAGGGTCCCTGGAAGATCCCAGAAGGAGCATGGGAAAGTCCAGACCTGCAGTTTCTGGGAACCAGAGGTGGATTCTCTCTTGAGAAAACTTTGGAGAAGCAAAGGCTCTGTATGGACAGAGAAGCAGGGCACTTGGCATGAACTACTACTGCCCACCATTCAGGGCTGTCTATGTCCTGGCTCCAGCCTGTCAGTCACTGCTGCCCTTCATGCACCCTATCCAAACTTATTCAACTCCATCTAATCTATCCAACCCTGTCCAAACTTATCCAACCCTACCCAATCTTATCCAACCCTTCCCAACCTTATCTAACTCTATCCAACCTTATCCAACCCTATCCAAACTTACCCACCCTATCCAACCCTACCCAACCTTATCTAACCCTCTTGGACCTAGCCAACACTATTCAACAGAACTTGATTCCCTCATGGGCTTAAGCATCCCAGCTCGCACACCCTTGCTCACTCTTTACTCGAAATGTTCTTCTTTCTCATCTCTGCTCTTTCAATCTATGTATATGCTCTAAACTTACTAAAATATCAGAATCCCCATGAAGGCTTCTTTATTTCATTTCCAACTACAAGTTTTTCTCTGTCCTCTGAATTCCCAAACACACACTGTGTCCCTCTCTTTAAAAATTGTTTGTCTTTTAACCTGTATAACAGTCATCTCTTTTTGTCTGTTACATTCTCCATAAAATTAAAAGGTCCTAGGGGCTCAGAGTCTAGGTTTTACTAGACTAGGTATTCCTAGCATCTAATCGAGTAATTCCATGGTTTGGAAATTGGGTTCCACACAACCTAGGGGTCCAGAGAGCTGTCCCAAGACACCTGATGGGGGAAGAGAGTGGGTGGGGACACAAAAAAGAATGCCTTTTCTCAATCTGTGCTTAAGTCAGGTGGGTTTTAAATTTAATTCTTATATTGGGATTTATGTAGGATCTTTTTTTAAAAAAAGATTTTGCTAGAGCTAGAATAAAGGAAACCACTGTAATAGATATTGTCAAATACATGAACAGAATTATACCTAGTGCCTCTAGTACTTCTCCCTTCAGATAAAATGAAATTCAGTGATCAAAAAATGAGTAGCGGAGGTTCAGAGTGGCTGTCAGTCAAAAACATGATCAAAGCAGAAGACTCTTTTTCCTGTTTGTACTGAACCCCCTCTTTTGTGGATGTTGAGAACTGAACCTGGGGTTCTCATGCTTGCCTGATAAGCATGCATTCCACCACTGAGCTACACCCCCAGCCCCACCAAGCTCTGAGTTATGTTTAAGGTGTTTAGAATCACCTGGTTCCAGTGTGCACACTCCATGCATTGATCTCAATGCAGTTTCAGAGATACAGAAGAGTCATGAGGGATACCAACGCCTCCTGATTCCCCTTTGCCTCCAATCCATGTTCTCCTCTTTCAATCTTTCCTGTACTATACATGGCAAGTATCTACTCTGTTGCTATGGTTAAGAATCTGTTATGGTCTAGATGTGGTGTCCCCCCAAAACTCACGTGTGAGACAGTGCAAGTACTGGGTTATATCCTTAACCTAAAAAGTGAATTAATCCCTGATGGGATTAACTATGTGGTGACTGCAGGCAGGTGGGTTGTGGCTGGTCGACGTGGTTCCGTGGGGGGCGTGGCTATGGGGTATGTATTTTGTATCTGGAGAGTGGGGTCTCTCTCTCTGCTTTCTTATCATCATGTAAGCTGGTTCCCTCTGCCACACTCTCCCACCATGATGTTCTGCCTCACCTTGAGCCACGAGGAATGGAGTCAGCCTTCTACGGACTGAGACCTCTGAAACCGTGAGCCCTCCAATATACTTTTCCTCCTCTACAATTGTGCTGGTCGGGTTTTTTAGTCACAGCAGAGAAAGAGCTGACTAAAATAGAAGCTAGGGGTTTGCTGCTCTCCTTCATTCCCACAGCTGCTTCATCAGTGAACACTGCTGGCCTACCTCTGAGCCATATTCCAGTGGAGCTCATCTCTCCCTGCCACCCACTGTACCAGCTACTCTCACCTCATACCTCTGTCACTTTAACTGTCTCTTCCCTGGTCTCCTAGCTTCTATTCTCTCCTCCCCATAATCTGTTTTCTAGACAGCAGCGAAAGTTTTAAATGTTTCCTTCTTTTGTGGGGGGTCACGTGGGGTGGGGTGGGTACTGGGGATTGAACTCAGAGGCACTTGGCCATTAAGCCACATCCCCAGCCCTATTTTGTATTTTATTTAGAGACAGGGTCTCACTGAGCTGCTTAGCACCTTGCTTTCGCTCGAGGCTGGCTTTGTGATCCTCCTGCCTCAGCCTCCCTGAAAAACTTGTGGAGAATTTTTTCATCCAACACAGAGTACAACTTTAACTAGTGAGATGATCTAGCTAACAACTATATTTCATGGCCAAGTCAAACAAATTTGTTCATTCGGATCACCTTCCGTTGGGAAGTTTTCCTTTTTTTTTAAAGAAAATGGATGAGTAGATGACCATGCAGAGAGACACGGAGAGCAGCACACCACTCACAAACAGAGACAACTTACGGCTTCAGACTTGGGAGGCACTGGAGGTGGAGGTAGGGCGATTTCTGAAGACTTCATTGTGGCTCCCAGAGTCTCAGGGACAGGAAGAGGAGAAGTTGCGCACTTGGACCGGGCAGATCCTCTCGAAGGGTCACATCTGCTCTTCTCACTCAGAGAGCGCGTGAGAGGCTGACAGACAGGCTTGCCTTCCTCCAGCCACAGCTCTTCATAAGGAAGTTCTGACTTCCCTGGGACACCTGCTGATTCTTCGCTAGCTTCTGGGAAAAGGTAGTCACTCCCACTGTCACCAGAGTCCTGATAGGGCAAGATGTCATGAGGAAAGGGGGCCCAGTCTCCCCCCAGGTCCCTGCAGCCGTGAAGGTTCACTTCACTGTTGCCATGGAGATTGTTGCCATACACACAGACTGAGAGCCGGTGGAAGGACTGGGTGAGCTCATCCCGGGCATAGCTGAGGGAATTGGGCACGTGGTTGTGGCCAGAGCACCGGCCCTTCTTGGGGCTCTTGCAGTCCTCATTCCAGTCAGTCTTCACATCCCGGACAGCCCGTGAATACTCATCAATGTCAAACTGCTCTTGGCAGATACCCAGCCAGTGATGGACCAGGGTTTCAGGCCATACCTCTCCCTTTACCAGGTGTTCTGGGAGGCTGAACTTGGGGACAGTCAAGTGCAAAGGGAAGTGCATGGGGAGGATCTTGTTGTTCCGCAGCACGCAGCAAACCACCACCGTCTTGGTCTGGATGTTCACAAACTTGTAGCGGTGCCCCTCTCGGATGAAGTGAAGGTCGTATGGGTTTCTGGGTGGAGGACTTGGAACAGTCACATTCACAGGAAGCCTGGTTTTCTCCACGATGTTGCGGATGGTGTGTTCCCCTTCCTGCATCTGAAGCTCCAGGGGGCTTCGGGTGCTGAATCTGCCCTTGCATTGGAATGGAAGGCTGATGCTTTCGTTGGTCCTGTGATTCATGCAAATGAGGCATGGCATTTTGCCTTTTCCCAGTTTGCTGATGGAATTGAGCTTCCCAATCTTTTTGAAGATCGTGTTAAGTCGTGACTTTTCCTTGAAAGTCTTTGCATAAAGGATTTCTGCCTGACCCATTAGAGTGAGTTCATCCCCAGTACACAGGGTGATGTTGTAAACTTCAGTGTCCTCGTTGCACTCTCCTGAAGCCACCTATGACAAATCAAATTTCAGGTTGGTTTTCTTTAGTATATTCATACAAATAAGTAAAGAATCTTCTATCATGATACAAACACACACACACACACACACACACACGAAATACTGTGCTTTAATACTAAATTTAGACAGTTTCCTTTATAATGTTTTGTAATTTCATTTTTGGATGGTCAATATTTAGATGATTAACAAGTACTGCTTTTCACCAAGATAATATTGGTTTATATTTTTAAATACCCCTTTTCTGTTCATCATCACTAGCAATTAGAGAAATGCAAATCAAAACCACTCTTCAGATTTCATCTCACTTCAGTCAGAATGGCAGCTGTTATGCATATAAACAACAATAAGTGTTGGCGAGGATGTGGGGGGAAAGGCACACTCATACATTGCTCCTGGGACAGCAAATTGGTGCAGCCAATATGGAAAGCAGTATGAAGATTTCTTGGAAAATTGGGAATGGAACCACCATTTGACCCAGCTATCCCTTTCCTTGGTCTATACCCAAAGGACTTAAAAACAGCATACTACAGGGACACAGCCACATCAATGTTTATAGCAGCACAATTCACAATAGCTAAACTGTGGAGCCAACCTAGATGCCCTTCAATAGATGAATTGATAAAAAAGTTGTGGCATATATACACAATAGAATATTACTCAGCAATAAAAGAGAAAAAATCATGGCATTTGCAGGTAAATGGATGGAGATAGAGAAGATAATGCTAAGTGAAGATAGCCAATCCCAAAAAACCAAATGCCAGATGTTTTCTTTGATATAAGCAGGTTGACTCATAGTGGGATAGGGAGCGGGAGCATGGGAGGAATAGATGAACTCTAGATAGGGCAGAGGGGTTGGAGGGGAAGGGGGTGCATGGGGTCATTAATGATGGTGGAATGTGATGATCATTGTTATCTAAAGTAAAGGTATGAAGACACAAATTGATGTGAATATACTGTGTATGTAACCAGAGATAAGAAAAATTGTGCTCTATATGTGTAATAAGAATTGTAATGCATTCTGATGTCATATATAAATAAAAAAAGAAAAAAATACCCTTTTTCTCCTTACACATGCATAGTCTATCATATGCAAAATTATTATGGAACATTATCTATCTTTTTTAGTTGTAAATAATTCCTTCATGAACACCACTGCAGAAATTTTTAAAAATTATTTAACAATTTACTATTGTTTTACTTTTAAAAATTTTCTAACTTTTTAAAAAATTGGAATTGAGACAAAGGATTAAAAAACTTCTTTTTTTTTTTAAATGTGTGGTTCTGGGGATAGAACCCAGGGTCTCATTTATGCTAGTTAGGCAAGCACTCCACCACTGAGCTACAATCCTAGCCCATAAAAAATGTTTTATTTCTCCATTAATTTTTTTTTTAAAAGAGAGAGAGAGAGAAAAGAGAGATAATTTTTAATATTTATTTTTCAGTTTTCAGTGGACACAACATCTTTATTTTATTTTTATGTGGTGCTGAGGATCGAACCCAGTGCCCCGCACATGCCAGGCAAGCGTGTTACTGCTTGAGCCACATCCCCAGCCCTCCATTAAAAATCTTTTAATACTTTATTTCCTAGTTATAGCTGGACACATTTATTTATTTATTTATTGTGCTGAGGATTGAACCCAGGGCTTCTCACGTGCTAGGTGAGTACTGCGGAGCCACAATTCCAGCCCCCATTAAAATTTTTTAATTATTTAAACTATTCATGTTCAGTGGAAAAGTCAGAAATACAAATACAAAAATTAAAAATTCTATACTATCTTGCATATAATCTATCAAAATTTTTATGTAAATAGAAAAAAAGAAATGGTATCTACTATTTCAGAGATAAATACATATACACATAATTTTATTACCTGAGTTTCTAACTACAATCTGCCCATTTTCCATGTGTATATACTTCATTGATTATAGCAGTGATAATATATGTGTTTGTGTAATTCATATATAATGTATTCATATATGAATGTATATATATGTATTATTGGACAGATGGGGTTTTTCCAATATTTAGCAATTATAAATAGTATAGTAATGAAATTTTTGACAGTCCAGTTATTTCCAAAGGATAAGGTACCATAAGTAAAAATGCACAGACAAAAGCTAAGTATATACAGGAAAGGTATAACATGTATTGTCTATTGCATTTCAATGTTATATTTATTTATACTTTTATCAGTTGATGATAGTACCTATCTCCACAAATTCGAGTAAGTTTATTTCATATTGACTAATTTGAAAAGTCAAGTCTGCATTTTGAATTTTTTATCTTCCCATAGCAAAGAATTATTCAGTTCAAAACTTAAACAGTTGAGAGTTGAGAAGTTGAGAAATGCTTATATAATTACCAATATTTTCTCCTAGTACTTTGATGGTTTCATTTGTTAACTATTAAATTTATTTAACTGAATTTTCTTTGGTGGACTGTTTAAAGTCGGGATTTAACTTTATTTCTAAACAGTTTGAAGGCTGGTATATTTCCTAAATAACCATCCCTTTCATCACTGATCTGAAGTGTCACTTTTTAATCTATGCTAAATTCATTAAACACATACACTTTATGTTTATATATACTTGCATCTATTTTGAGGTCATTTATCCTAGTGATCTATTTTTCCATCATAATTATATTGCTTAAAATTCTATGCTTTTATCATAAATGTCCACATCTGAGAACAAAAGCCCTCACTTGTGATTTTTCTGACTAAAATATTTTTGGGATAGCCAGAAACAAGAGAAGCAAAGTCAAAAGTTAAACAACAGACTGGCAAAAAGCATCTGCAAAATATAGCACAAAGAGCAAGTATCTCCAATGTATAAGAACCTTTTTAAAAATGAGGGCCAAAAGTGCTGTAGAAAAGCCAGCAAAAGAAATGTAAAGCCAATTCACTGAAGAGGCACACCAACTTTCATATCTATGAAAAGATGTTTGACTTTTTTCATAATGGAGAAATGTCAATTAGAATCACACTGAGATATCATTTCTCATCTACCACACTGATGAGGCTGTGGGGTAACTCCAGAACTCCTGGCCATAGTTAGTGGGAATGCAACATGATACCACCCCTGTGGTAGGGAATTTGACAATACTCAACCTAAATATGCATACATTTATCCCTCCACCAAGCAACCTTACTTCTCATGATTTATCTTGATGATAATCTTCCACAAATATGAAAATATACATGTACAGCGTTACTCACTACAGCATTATTTATATTTGCAAAATACAGGAACTGATCCAAATACCCAAATACAGGAAATTGACTGAGTAAACTACAATATACACATACAATGGCCCCATGTGAAAAAGAATGAGAATAATGAGTGCAATGAATTGATATGAAATGACTTACAGAATATATGGTTAAGTGAAAAAAAGCAAAAAGCAAAAAAGTCCATACAGTGGCTTTCTTAAGAAAAAAGTGAAAATTCGTGTATGTATTTTTTCTGTTTTTGTAAAAAAGAAAAAAGAAGAAAAAGAAATACTGCAAAAAAATAATGAAAATGGCTACTTATAGGAGGTAGGGGAGGAAAGAACCACATTGATGTTCTACATATATATTAAAAAATCACCAAGCTGGGTGTGGTGGGACATGTCTTTAATCCCAGTGGCTCGGGAAGCTGAGGCAGGAGGATCGTGAGTTCAAAGCCAGCCTCAGCAAAAGTGAGCTGGGGATGTGGCTCAGTGGTCGAGTGCCCTTGAGTTCAATCTCTGGTACCCTCCTGCCAAAAAAATTTTACAATGTTCAAAAACAAACAAACTTAACTCTGAATGCAAATGGAAACAGATGACTCAAACTGTATTTTAAATTAATAAAATAACCACTTTGGGAACAGAAGTGGAGGAACAATCCAGTAACTTTAGAATCCTTGTTCTCTGACCACATATTGCCCATGCCAGAAGACTACCTTTGGCTACATAATGTTGGTAGGGGAAAAAGACCAATAAATATGGTGTTTCTGTTAGTAAACCTGTTTTTCACAGGGACATGGTAGAATGTGAGTCAACTGGATGTGTATCATAGGAATGAAGGAATGAGTCAATGTGTTGATGTGTTGAAAGTTACAGTTTTCACTGTGGAAGAAGAAACAGAAATGTGAAATGGGACAAGGCAGGAGAGGCAAGATAGAACTCTGTGGGGTATCAATATTAACTTGCAATTTTCAGAAACTGTACACACTGGAACATACACATATAACATCTTTGTCTTTCTAAGCTACTAGAAGCTATGGCTCTTAGTATCCCCAATTCAGTGCCCAAACCACTCCCCATCAAAAGGAACTGGGGCTCCTTGAAGAAATGACTGATTCCAGCAGTCGGGCAGGAGAGACATAAGATGAGCTTGGAACATTTTGTTGTGCCAGAAAGTAAAGTGCTTATAAGTAATGTGTCAAGAGAACACAGGAGCCAGCCCAAATTGGCTCCCACTGGCAAAATCTGGGACAAACTGGGCATCACAATAAACATACCGTAATGAATTATAATCTACTGAATAAAATAGGAATGTCTAAGTCTCTACTGATGGCCAAAAGATCAATGAATGAAAAAATGGTGGAAAGGAGGAGGAGTGGTAGGATTAGAAAATTTTGATGATGTAACTGTCACAGTAAAGGCTAGTTTTTTTTTGTATAAAAAATTTTTCATACTATTCTTGCAATAATTCTTTAAGATGCAAGTGATATGCATGGCTTTAAAGAATCTCCCAGAATATTTATTCACTGCAAGGAGGAAAAAGTCAATAATATAGAAAAGAAATTAGACAACTCCTTGGTAGGGTGATCAAACTTAATACCATTCAAGAGACGTATACCAACAATCTGAGATACTCACAAACTCATGGAACATTCCAGCCAAGACTGTATTATGAAATCCTATCATGAGAAAATATTAGACAAAATGAGAAATATTCTAATAAAACACCTCGTATGTATTCTTAACAAAATGTGAATGCCATGAAAGACAAAGGCTGAAGAACTGTTTCAGGCTAAAGTGAAATAAAGAGAAAGGAATAGTCAATGGAATAAAGTATACTATTGGGACAACCGAGAAACTTTGCTGAATGCACTGTGTTCATCTAATAAAATGCCCTTATTCTTAGGTAAAACACACTTAATACATCAAGAGGTGAAGGGCATAATGTATTCAATTCATTGTCAAACGATTCAGAAAAAGATCCATAAGTATAATACCTATGTACATATATGCACGTACGTGTGTGTGTGTGTGTGTGTGTGTGTGTGTGTGTGTGTATAGGTAGAAAAGCTAGACCATCATAAAAATCAACGTGGCCAAGTGATCAGGGAATTTTCATACTATTCTTGCAATAATTCTTTAAGATTAAATTATTTAAAAATGAAAAAGAAGAAAGCAAAAAAAAAAAAGACATCATGAAAGTTTTAGGTATTTCGCTGGCTTATTTTTCTATATGATCTTTAAAATCATTTGTCTGTGGTTTGAGTTGATAATTTTCTTTGAAATGTATTAAATCACATGGTGTTTTGACAAGAAGCGACATCGTTAGAATGGTATTTCCAAAAAGGCATATAATTCTCGTAATTTATTTAGATTTTTTATTTCCCTAATTAGTACTCATTACCAACCCAATTCACAGTGACTGAATGTTATTGCTATTCTGTATGTCCAGTATCTTACTCAATAGGTTTTTTTTTTCCTTTCCAGTTGCTTCTCTTGAGAATTTATCTCCAACTTTTCAATTTTCATTCCTTCTCTTCCACAACCGAGTGGTGGTGGTGAGAGTATTTTTATGTTGTTTTCAGATTTTAATGTGAATACAGTCAGCATCTTTATATAAAACTATAAGAAGTATGTTGGTTGGAGATGTTATCATATTAGTAAGTTATCTTACAATTCTCATTTTCTAAAAATTTCTACAAAAATTTAAAAAATTGAGTCAAATGCTGTTTCAGTATCCATTAATATGGTCATGCTTATTTTTAGCTTTGTGTACTGTTTTTATAACAGTAGATTCCCATGCATTAAAATAACTCTACATACTTGAAATAATCTGTTCACCAACATGGCATACTTAAGACCACATTGCATAATTCCCTTTGATAGTATTTGATCTATGATCTATAGATCTTAGTCACTGATGAGATTGGCCTATAGTTTTATTATGCCATCTTTATTATGCTTTATCAACTTTAGGTATCAGGTTTATACAAGAGCCTGAGACTGAACTTGTATGTTAATAAAAGGTGGCGGGGTAAAGTAATTGATGGTGTTCATAATACTTACTGAGTGGCAATCGCCTGTTAAGTGTTTAGAAAATGAGGTAGAACATGCTTTGTAAATAATTTCTCATTCTAGGTCATCTGGGTATAATTTTAATCTTTGCAACAAGCAATTTGTCAATCATCATTAGTACTATAAAAAAACAAACAGCTTTGCTGTTTCCATGGTGAAGTGAATTTCTCTGTAGGAGTCATTATTAAGTACATAAATGACAGAGCAATATTATTTTAATGGCAATTCATGCTGATAAGGTTTAAAGTCCATTTTACTTTCAGACTCGGTACTCACCTGGCCCTGACATGGATGCCACGTGTCTACACTGGAGTAAGTCTAAGGAATATAAGTAAGTAAACGAGTAAATTTTAACTGTTTACTTGAAAAAATTCCAGACTGGCCAAAAACAAATCACTAAATAGGAAGACAGTTCCTGTTAACAATTATCGTGATGGCCACACGTTCACCACACCAGTCCAATATGTAGGCTAGATTTCACCAGTTTCTCCACTGGTATCCTTTTTCCTTTTCCAGAATCAGACCAGTATACCGCACTGCATCTAGTTCTCCCCTCTGTGATTTTTTTTGGTTTTGCTTTTCACAACTCTGACCATTTTGAAGAATACAGCTTGGAGTTTTTGTTTGTTTGTTTGTTTGTTTACCACTAATAAATCATTTTTTAAAATGATAGCACTTGACACATATGAGGGGTCATTTTCTTTCATTACAGGATCTTTAGTGTTCAAGGCTTTAGTTATTTTCTTCACTTTAGTCTCCAAGAATTATTCTGCTCTTCATTTTGACTTTAGTGTATTCTTACTGTCAGCCAACAACTCAGTTTAAACACTATATGTAGATCAGAGATCAGCAAAAGACTGCCCACAGTCCACATCCGGCCTACCACCTGATTTTGTTAATAAGGTTTTATTAGGCTACTGCCACGCCCATTTGTTTATGAACAGTCTATGGCTACAAACAGCCTATGTTTTGCGTGACAGTGCAGTGCTGACCAGTTGTAACAGTGACTGTATGTCTGCAAACTCGGACGTATTTCTTTTCTATCCTTTTCTAGAAAAAGTTTGACAATCTTGGGTATAGATGAATGGAAAGAACCATAGCTTTGGAATTTGGTTGGCACATCACAAGTTTCAGTTTGAATCCTGCCTTTCCATTAAATGATCTCCGATAAAGTGTTTACTTTTTTTTTTTTTTTTGCTGCTGCTGCTGTTGTTTTTGGTAATGGGGATTGAACCGAGGTATGCTTAACCACTGAGCTACATCCCCAGACCTTTTTGTTTTTTATTTTGATTCAAGGGCCTCACTAAGTTGTGGATGTTGGCCTTGAATTTGTGATCCTCCTGCCTCAGCCTCCTAAGAGGCTTCATATGCAGGAAGGTGAACACACCATCCGCAACATCATAGAATAAACCATGCTTCCTGTGAATGTGACTGGTACAATTCCTCCACCCAGAAACCGATATGACCTCCACTTCATCCAAGAGGGGCACCATTACAAGTTTGTGAACGTTCATACCAAGACGGGGGTGGTGATATGGTAAAGTAATATTAAGTGCATTATCTAAACAACTCTAATAGGTCTCATCCAGGAAACAATCAGGGTTTTACTCATAATAGCACACAGAACTAATACTCCAGGGTCAAGAAACATTTTAAAATATTGAAGTAAAATCTTACATGCACACACACACAAACACACACAATGATGGTGTTGTCAACAAGCAATCTGTTCTCCAATGGACAAACAATGTGATAGAGGTTAAAATTCTAACTCTTAAATAGCAACCAGGATTGATCTGATTGATACACAAGTATTATATTAAGATACAATACTTGATCAATATTATAAATGTTCTGCCAAGTTCAATTCTTATAACTCTTTTCTTTGGGAAAATGGAAGAAAATGAGAATGATTACAGGTGTGCACCGTCAAACTGGGCAAGTAAGTGTTTGCTGTTTTGGACCTCAGGTTCCTCCTCATCTGTAAGATGGGAACACCACCATTATTTTGCAGGCTAAATGAGTGTTATGCACACAACTGCCTACAGTTCTTGGAGTAAGGTAGGCTCTCAGTAAATGTAGGCCACTTTGACTAGGACTTTTATTAACAATAAAAACATTTTATTAATCATTCTTGTGGTTCTGTTTTCCATTGCTTTTCACATTCTGTATTTTTGTGTTGATTTCTACGTTTCCATCCACTACGGCTTTCAAGCCCAGACCCTTATTTCTAAGCCTTATCCTTCTCTATGTACTGAAGTCTAGCTCAAGTTTTTACTGAATACATTATCCCAGAATAAGACTTAACGTTAGAATACAGCCTGAAATATCATTACAGATATATCCCAAAGGAAGTGAGCATGTGGAAATGATTCAAAATATACCAGTTTGGAACAGAGGTAGTCTGCAATACTCCCTACTCATTGCTGTACTTCCTTTTGTTGGAACTTTGTGAAAGACTTGGCAGTTCACCCATTTGGATAAAGATGGAGACGAGGATGTTGAGAAGAAGGGGTGCTCGTGAGATTTGAGACACACACACACATTCACTCACATAACCAAGTATTCCCGATTAGTGTACAGGGAGCCAATTTGCTATTTGCTATTCCAAACTTGAAGGAATAGCAAAGCACAGTTTCTTTCTTTTGCATTCAATTGATACTATATTTTCCCTAATTTACCTTTGTAAACATACATCTTGCAGAATGAAGAAATCAGAGGTCTAATGAACTACTGACAACAAATGAGAATGCCAGACAGTTTCTGAGATGCAAAGTAGACTGCACATACACAGATTAAACAGATCAAAGTTATCCTTACTACATGGGGCTATCTGGGCACATTCAACAGTTTTGTGTGTACTCAGTAAGTTTCTTCTACTCCCATATATGAAAACGCATAACATATGTGAATACAATCTGTAATTCTATGCTTCCAACTCTGATGTCATCATTAATGCTAGCAATTAGCCTGCATAAATTACAAGACTAACATACCGACCAATTTTGTGGTCCCTGTCAGTGACAGATGAGGAATCTCATAAATAAATGCCCTTCCTTTGGCAGTTGAGCCAAACAATCTCCTTAGGTTTCTACAGATGTGATTTATTTGCATAATGTCTTTCCTTTTTTATTTTTTAATAGCAAAAGAAACAATGTGTTCTAAGTGCTTTGGCATGTGTGCCTGGTTAACATTTCCAGTTTCAATGTTTCCTGAGAGGAAGTAATTCAAAGTGTGTTATCTAAACAACGCTAATAGGTCTAATCCAGGAAACGATCAGGGTTTTAATAATAACATGCAGAAGTAATACTCCATGGTCAAAAAACATTTTAAAACACTAAAGTAAAATCTTACATGCGTGCACGCATGCACACACACAATGATGGTGTTGGCAATAGGCAATCTGTTCTTTAATGGCCAAACAAAATGATAGAGGTTAAAATTCCAACTCTTAAATGGCAACCAGGATTTATCTGATTGATAAATAGATTAAAATACAATACTTGATTAATATTATAAATGTCCTGCCAAGTTCAATTTTTATAGCTCCTTTCTTTGGGAAAATGGCCGAAAACGAGAACAAAAGTGCCTTAAGAGTTAAGATAAATATCAGTTCTGAGTGGTGTGGTGGTGTTTTTAAACAGGAAATAAGGCAAGAAAGACAAGAGCAATGGCAGTGATTTAATTTGTGACGGCATAGCAGAGGCTTGCCAACTGGTAGTTTTTCAGAGGAGGTCTTAAAACCTCAAATGATAAAAATAAATAAGAAAAAAGCACTGAGCTGTCTTCAGACACTAAAATAATTAACCCCACAATTGTATCCAATTTATCATCCTGATTGAATCTTGAAAATAAATGACATCTGACTCATCCTGAGGAAACTATACAACTTTTCAAAAATGGAAAATAAAAATAAAAATTGGTTACATCTAAAATTCACTTAATCTTCATCTTAAAAAATCCTTTTTATATCTGACAAAATGCATGTTGCACAGTCATTGATCATTTCTGACCTCTCTGGAATGTAGCCAAGAACAAAGCATGAACTAAAAGGGCACTAGCCAAAAAGGAGAGAGAGATTGCTGATGTGAGGGCTTACAGGAAAAGCCTGCATTGCCCTGCTCCTATCTAATCCACACCCTGCCAAATGGGGTTCACCATTTCCAGCCCATGGCAGACTGAAGTGGAAATGAAAACTGGGAAGACAGACTGTTAAGGCAGATATTCTAAGACACAGGAAGCAAAAATCAAACAAAAAGTTATATAAGACCATAAAACACCAAATTATCAGGGTATAGGGGCTGGGCATACAAAGGCAAAAGTCGCACACATCTCAAGAAGTATTAAGAGTTTAGTGAACTACAGAACAGGAGATGAAGGTACATTCAAATTTTGCTCCAGTACTCTTCTTTAGTGGCAGAAAAGTGCAACATGTTATTAAGGAAATGAAAGGAAATTAGAGTCATTATGGAAAGAATTTTCTTAAAACTCACAGCTAACACTGGTTGTCTAGAACAAATTTGTACTCCAAAGGTCATTGAGAAAATGCTGGAGCAAATGACCCCTTGTCAACTTCTGAAAAATCACAGGAGAAACTGTGTCCCTGATGTTATCATAAACATAAAACACAGAAGCAGACCCCTTTTCTGAACTATCAAGTCAGAAACTAGGGAGTGGTATTTTAAACTGCCAATGGTGGTTAGACCAAACTACACTCAGAAAGCAAATCAAAACAAACAAAAAACGCCCCTCAAAAAACTGTTTTAGAACTACTCTTTTATATTACTTTACAGGACAACTACGAGATGCCAATGTATTCAGAACAATTTTCCACTAATAATCTGTTTTTGCATTTTAAAAGACAAACATGATGAGAAATCTCTCAGAGCATAAATAATTACTAGAGTATAATCACAAGCAGCCCAAACCTCTCCACTAATATATTTTCAAGGTCCTGTCTATAGTTTGTACTGTTGTAATGAATATGGTCAACTTTGATTTATGTTTAATTCAACTAACTACTTTATCTATGAAATAGACTGGCAGAAGGAGAAGGTCTTTATTTCCTGGGTACTTTTTCAGATAGCAACTTTAAAAAGGGTAACTAAAATGCTAAGATAAAAGGCACAAAGACTGCCTCTAATCTTTGACTTGTGAAAAAACTGGCTGGTTTTCCATAAATTGGAATTCTTGGAGGAAATTCAAAGTTCAGCATCAAGTTGCACTAATCAAATTAAACTTGAGAAATCTTGCTTATTTATTCAGTGATGCATTTTAGCACCTTCAGTTTATCTTTAACACTGCTTCAAACAGCAATGCTGCAAGAACTCAACTCCAGTCTTGCTTCTTACTAACACTGGTTAATACTTCAAAAGTTCTGAGTTAATACTTTACAGTGATATTTCTGATAGAATTCAGTTGGACCCATGCAATCTAATTAAGTAGAAACTACACTGAAGTTGATAGAAAGAAAACATCAAGATAATTGGTAGGATTTTATTCTTTAAATACTAGCATCATACTTTGGGGTATATGTAAAATATAAAAAGTGACAGGCATAACATTCAACAAAAGTTGCCAAATCCTTTGTGTCAGACCATATATTTCAGAAATACAAAAACAAACAAACAAAAAAACCAAACCGAAACAACAACAACAAAAAAACCTGAAGGATCTTGGCCATATATGTATTATATAACATGCAATAATTATTGAACACATTTCTTTAGATTTTAAAAAAGAATAAGCTGCATAAGCTACTATGTCAATGTTAATCATATATTATAATTACAATCTTGAGTCTTATCTCAAGTCCACAAACAAAGTGATGGAGGAGAAAGATGACTGGATTGAATTAGAGATCCAGTTTCCACACTATGGAACTTGCTGCGACCTAGTATTGTGACTTTGTATGAATCAATGAACTCAGCTAATGTATCTGCATTTTAGTTTTCATATTTGTTAAAAGGGATAGATTTAGGTCATGTCATGTCTAAGGTCCTTTCTGGATCTAAAATTTGATCATTGTAAAAAACTCAAAGTCTGTAAGCTGCCTAGTTCTGCTGGATTATTTATAGTACTTCATTATTTTATTCTTGGTCAAGTTTCTTGGAATCAAGGGGCTGAGGCTGTAGCTCAGTAGTAAAGTGCTTGCCTTGCATGTGTGAGGCACTGGGTTCAATACTCACATAAAAATAAATAAAGATACTGTGTGTTCATCTACAACTAAATAAATATTTTAAAAAAGAAGCTATTACTCAGATTCTCTAAATCTTATATGAAATTGTTTCCGATTAAAAAAGGCACATCTGGGTAAATATACACAATGAAATATCATTCAGCCATTTTTTTAAAGAAAAGGTAATAATATCATTTATGACAACTTGAATAAGCCTGGAAGATACTTTGCGGATCGAAACAAGCCAGACACAGAAAGATAAACATTGCATGTTCTCACTCCCCATGGAAGCTAAATAACAAAACATACAGAAACAAAGAGCAGAATGGTAGTTACCAGGGGGTGGGTAATGGGGTGAATGGGAAGATGTTGATCAAAAGGTAAAATGTTACAGTTTGGAGGAAAAGTATTTGAGACAATGGGTTAATTAGCCTGATTCAATCATTCCACATTGTATGCATATATCAGAGCATCACTTTGCATTCTGCAGATATAGCAATCATAATTTGTCAATAGCCCAAAAAAGGCACCCTTAAAATCCTTCGCCCCAACTACAGTAGCACTGTTGCTTGACAATGACACCCCTGACATATAGCAGGTGCCAAATAAAGTAATTAGGAGCTGATATGCAAGTGACAAGGCTGTCAGTTGGGCTCCCTGCCCATACCACACAGTATGGAAATGGTACTTAAGAGGTAGGAGCGGGCAAAGGCTGCTCCACCACATTTGACTGGAATCTCACACTCCTCAGTGGGTCACTTTCCCTAGCTGAGACAATGCAAACTTGTTATTTTGCCTCTGGGGTAAAATCTCTGCTGGAACAGCTGAAAGCATGGACCAAACTGGTTGGAACTAAAATTAGTGACATTAAAGCATCTAGATTAGACTATCTGGGTTCTCTGACTTGAGGGCAGTAATTTCAAGGTATGAAGTCTTGGGCTGTTGCAAGGAAGACAGGGAACCTCAGATCCAATGCTAAATCAAAATTCCCCTTTCTTTCCTCTCCCTCTACAACTTTCACAGTAAGGACAGAACTGGATCAAAACTTAATTGATCAATAACTATTCTGATGGCAAAAAAATGTATGTTGGGAAAATTTCTTATGATCAGTGTGCTGGGTTTGAAAAGCTGGAGATATCTGTACTTTTTTTTTTTTTTTTTTTTTTTGGTACCAGGGATTAAACCCAGGGATGCTTACCACTGAGCCTCATCCCCAGCCTTTTTATTTTTTATTTTGAGACAGGGTCTCATTAACTTGCTTAGGTCCTTGAGTTGCTGATGTTAAAGGTGTGTACCACTGCAACCTGCTGACTGAAGACATCTGAAATAGTTCACCAGGTATCAGTATAGTGTCTCCAAAAGGCATATGAAGTGAAGGGGTATTCCAAAATAAATAAATAAATAAATAAATAAATAAATAAATAAATAACAAATAGCAGCTTCTCTGTACTAAGTTCTTAATATTAAGACACTGGCTGTAAAGTATTTAATAAAGGTAAGTTATAACCTGTGGTGGGAAATTATTCATAAATGTGAAACAATTTAGTACGATTTTATGCACTGAATTAGGTACTGGCAAACTTTTTCTTACAGGGCCAGACAGGCTCTGGGCCATACGGTTTCTGTTGAAACTAATGCAGCTCGGCTGGTGGTACAAAAGCAGCCACCGATAATTCATAAACAAATGGACTTGGCTGTGTTCCAATAAGACTTTATTTACAAAAATAGGTGGCCTGTCCACAGGCCAGAGTTTGCTAACTCCCCTACTGGACACTTGCAATGGACTTGAGTGCACGACTTCATTTAATTCTCACAACAACTCATTTTGCAGGTGAAGATTTGCCCTTGGTCATGGTCAAGGCCTAAAGCTGGGAGCTGAACTCAGCTCCAAAATGCAGAGTCTGAATTACCACACAGTTTGACTGGTGACTTAAAAATGAGTGGTGTGGCTGTTTAATGATTGGCGTGACTTCAGTTGGGATGGCCAACTCAGAAATGACACAACTTTTGACTTTGGAAATAAACAGAATAGAGATGGTTGATGAAAAACTAAGAGATAAGAGAGGAAAAGTCCATTGCAGTCAAAAACAAATATTCAGGAAATAAAAAACAAAAAACAAACAAATAAAACAAAAACACCAATATCCTCACCATGCAAACTGAAAACTGGATGAATAAAGAAAAAAAAAGTGACAGAAGCATGCGACTGCTGTTCTCTAAACATGGAAAGCCTTTAGCTCTGCAGGAATTGGAGTAAAAATGAACATAAATGATTGGCAAGAGGCTACCTGCTCACATATTGTTGAATTTTCTGGACCATCTTGCCTCCCGTTTCCTGTTCCTATCTGGGGCTACTTTCTGCATTTGCACTTCTTTTCCCAGTGAGGGTTCTATGGCTCAGTGCTACCTGTCTTTCTACCATATACTTCACTAACACCTTGGCTAATCTGGGTAACACTCCCCTGGTAGAACCTCTGATCAGCCCCAGCTCTCTGTCTACTCTATACCTGCATCTAGGCAGCCGCAGATGGCGGGAAGAAACACAGGGTGGTACTGAGAAATCTCACTTGAATTTCACAGTGACAAAACTCAAGGACTACCTAATGTATAGCTCTGCTTAACTTACCTTCCAGATCTTACAGCCGATTAATATTTTCTCCTGTCAAAGCAACTAACGGGCACCATTTTGCTAAATGTGTCCTCAACTCACTCAGCTACTAAGCAGCATTTGACACAGTTGTTCATTTCTCCTTGAAACTTGGCTTTGGACACCGCCTACTCCTGGCTGTCCTCTTACCTCACTGTGGCCCCTTTTTTAGACCCCTAGATGCTGAGGTGTTCCAAGTTCTATTCTCAGACCTCTCTTTATCTAGTCTCTAGGTTAAGGCTTAGGGGTGGATAATTCTTTGTTGTAGGGGCCTCTTTTCTATCTTGTGGTATGCTTAGGGACATCCCAACCTCTACCCACTAGATGCCAGGAGTGTCTTCTACCACACAGTATGACACTTAAAATTATGTGCAGGTATTGCAAAATGTACCCTGAGGGACAAAAATCACCCCTGGTTGAGAACCTATGGTATAGGTTAAACTCAACTGATGCATGGCTCTAAGTATCTTCCCAGAGGTGACGAGTCCCAAACTCCAAGCTGAGACCTTTCTTCAAGCTCCAGATCTGGACACCAAACTGTCTTCTTGGTATCTCTACTTGGAGGTAGTATTAACACATTCTATTTATCTATTGTCTGTTTACCCTATCAATCAGACTGTGTTCTCCACGCAGGTAGCTATTTGCATATTCACAATGTATTCCCAGGGCCTAAAACACTGTTGGGCATATAGTAGCAGCTCAAAATATACTTGCTGGTTAAAGAATTAAACACTTTATATACTGGAATTCATTTCATGAACTTAATCAATGATGGGGCAACCAGGCAGATAATTTTAACCCATTAAGTCTTAAGTTTTCAATTTTGTGCATATTTCAATGAAATTGACATAGGTACATTAAAGTGTGTTGTACTGTATATATAATATTATTAAAATCATTATAGTATAATACAATTATATTCTTATTATAACATACTTATATATTACATACTATATTTAAGTTTTTATAGGTGTTTCACATCTGGGATGATGAGACAAAATGGGTTCAACGTATCTTTAAAGACAAATTTTTGACAGGTATGGTGATACATATATGTAAACCCAGCTGCTAAGGAAGCTGAGGCGGGAATATTACAAGTTTGGGGCAAGCCCAGGCAACTTAGTGAGACCTTGCCTCAAAACAGAATTTTAAAAAATAGAGATATACCTCAGTGATAGAATGCTTGCCTAGCACACGTGAGGCCCTGGGTTTAATCCCTAGTACTGGAAAAAACATTAATTTTAGGTTAAAAGAAATGCTTCATTTTTAAATAAATGTGGAAATGGTATTATGTAGTAAATTCATTGAGTTAAAATTTTACTATAGTCTTGGACAAAAAAAAATAGAACTAGAGTTCCCATTCTTTCAACATACTTGCTCTTTTCTAAATCCTTTAGATTTGATTTCAATTTGGGCATATACATGAATATATACATAAAAATATTTATTTATACTTAATATATAATATTATACAATATTGACTTCAAATAATACTTGTGTCTTGACTATTATGAGGACAATTAGATATCAATTCTTAACTGCAAGTGGTTTCTTCAATGGTATATCCTATTGGTCTAAGTTATATTGTGGATGGTAGAGTGTGAAGGTTTGATTTCATTTAAAAAACTGTTTCCTGGTAATATCTACGTCTGTGAGTAAACAGCATTGTTTTCATTTGTTCTCCTTCTCCTAAGGAAGTAATGAACCAATGTGTCATTTCTTTATCTCCCCACCCCCTTAATGCTCACAGACACTATAATCATGTTTATTTTTAATTAAAGAAGACTATGACTCCCAGTATTTACTTTCAGGCCAGGTAGCATCCAGACAACTTCTCATAGCTTTCCTCAGTTTATTTATTTGTTTGGGTGTCTATTCACTAAGCTTGCAAACATTATATATTCCTTTACACAAATTTCCTGAGGTTTCTATATCAATCATCCTTTTTTTTTTTTTTTAGGATTTCCTTCTTTTTATTTTTTAAAATTTTATTTATTTATTTATTTAATTTTATTTTTTTTATTGGTTGTTCACAACATTACAAAGCTCTTGACATATCATATTTCATACATTAGATTAAGGTGGGTTATGAACCCCCAATTTTACCCCAAATGCAGATTGCAGAATCACGTCGGTTACACATCCACAATTTTACATAATGCCCTATTAGTAATTGTTGTATTCTGCTACCTTTCCTATCCCCTACTATCCCCCCTCCCCTCCCCTCCCATCTTCTCTCTCTACCCCATCTACTGTAATTCATTTCTCTCCTTGTTTATTTTCCCATTCCCCTCACAACCTCTTATATGTAATTTTGTATAGCAATGAGGGATCAATCATCCTTTGAAAAGAACTGAATAATGTCTTATTGATTTATGCAAGCTGGAGGTGATGGCTCTCAAAACTTTGTAAGTAATAGATTATAAATATTTATTTTTGCATAGCATAGAACTCAACCCAAATCCAATTAGCTCTATGGATATGATAAGTTCACCTTTTATACACTTATTTTTGCCTTCAAACTGTTAAGAGACATCTCTACTACATATACTTTAATGAATATACCCAAACATGATATTCTATATATTTAAGACTATAAAAATTTATAAATTTAGTATTATATTTTTTTTCTAATTCCATTTTTAGTTATTTGATTTGACTTTAATATGGTTCATAAAAGCCTTCAGAAAAAGCTAGATGCGTTTTCAAGGTCCTTTTAGCCTGAACAGTAAAAATTTTCATTCATTTTTCCTTTTGTGCATACTTCAAAAAATTTGTTCTAATTAGCTATATATGATAGTAGAATACATTTTGACAAATTGTACAAAAATGGAGCACAACTTCTTTCTCTTGATGAACATGGGTAGGGTTACACTATGATCATACACGTCTAATGTAATATGTAATAATATGTAATAACGTCCATCTCATTCCACTCCTTCCCATCCCCACAACCCCACCCTTCCCCTCACTCCCCTTTGCACAATTCAAAGCTAGTATTATCTTTTAAATCATCACTTTTTTAGTGCAAAATTTACAAAAAGAAAGCCTCTAGAGGCATCTTTTAAAAATACTGTACAGGAACAATATGTCACAAAACTGGAATGCTAACTTTAGTACTAGAGGAAATCTTAAAAACCATGAAAAATTTTTATGCTTGATATTTCATCTTTCTTATTTATTTATTTATTTATTTATTTATTTATTTATTTATTTATTTGGTAGTACTGGGGATTGAATCCAGGGTCTTGTGCATGTGAGGCAAGCACTTTACCAACTGAGCTATATCCCCAGCCCTCATCATTTATTACTGATGAAATATATTTTTGGTGGGGGACTAGGGATTGAACCCAGGGGCACTTTACCTTTGAGATACATCCATGGTCCTTTTTATTTTTTATGTTGAGATAGGTAGGGTCTTGCTAAGTCATTGAGGATCTCTCTAAATTGCTGAGGCCTTAAACTTGTGATTCTACTGTCTCAGCCTCCCCAGTCACTGAGATTACAGATGTGTACCACCTTACCCAGTACAGATGAAATATTTTTAGAAAAAAGTTTAAAGGTATTAACCTGCCTTTTAAAACATTTTTTTTCATTAAGTAATTCTAAATATAAGTTTCAAGAAGAGCTTTAAATCCTATGAAGACATTAATAAAACTGATTCAACTTCTTGGTGCTGGGAATATGGCCCAGTGCAAAGCACTACTAGCCCACCATGCTGAAGGCCCTTGTTCTGATCCCTAGAACTGATAAAAACCAGACAGAGGGACAAATAAAAACAGATTTAACTTCCCACGAACCAATTAATGCTGGTAAGTTTAAAAAATACAGAAAATGTCCTCATGAACTTTGAGTGTAACTGAACGCACGTTGTCTTACATTCTGGGCCACCGAAGGAGTAAAAAAATTATATAAATATTCTTGCATATAAATAAAATTTATTTAGTATAAGATTTTACAAACTATAAAATCTCATTCACCCTAAAAATAACACTAAAGAAAGTTGATCAGAGCGGCTCCATATTAGAAAAAATGACTTAGCTTAGCCAATAAAATAGACAGAACCATCTCTGCAATAAGAAGTTTGCTTGGATGTCTCCACCTTTCCTGAAGAGTGTGGGCAGACTGACTCACCCACAAAGGCACTGATGCATTCTTGGGCCAAAATGCCATGCAGTCTGTTGTTCACAGAGAGCGGATTTCTAAGAAACAGAATTCTGGCCTCCTAAATCTTGAAATGTTCAGAGAATGTGACTTAATTGGACTTCCTGTGGAAATGAGGTTAAATAGGAAATCCTTTCAATGTGAACACTCTCTAATGTGGTTGAGTATAATTGTGGGTGCTGCTGAAGAAAACACAGTAGACGTGTGGGTCATACGACTGGACCTAGTTGATGGCAATGCTTCAAGATCAAGTCTGGTCAAAGGAGCTCACTGTAAGTGTGGAAGGGGGAGTGCCTTGTCCCTTTAAGAAGGCAAAGCACATGAAGCAGAGCAAACCCTAGCTAGCATTTTTTTCTGGGTAAGATTTTCATCCATTTTCTCGGTGTATATTGTAATAGATAGTTCACAAAGAATGGAATGAATCGAGGCTGATCTCAGGGCAGCTTTGGAAGTCTTTTCTTTCTTCCTTAACTAAAGGTTGAGTATTCATTTCATCAAATGCCTTTGCTCTGAAGAGTCAAATACCCAGCCTCACAGAAGGTCTAGTCAAACATATGTTACACATTAGGGAATAAAGTCCAAATTTAAAAGAAAATCTTTTATCTGCTTTTGCAATTTTATTTTTGAATTCATCACTTAAATTCTAACAAAAGACAATGCTAATGAAGAGAGTATGTGGTCAGGAGCCAGGTTAGCTCTGTAATACATGCAGTTTTGGTGGCTGACACTAACCCACTGGGAGCATGGAACTCTCCCGGGAGGCAGACACGCACGTACTGTGTACATACAGACTTGAATGTTAAATTATTTTAGTGAAGATAAATATTTGGTTGTTCAAGAGCTACCTTCACGTTGAAAGTAATTTCCTCCATGACGTACACGCGTTCAGGAAATGCTTTAGCCACCTCCTCCACACTGTTGAAATATTGCACTGGCTCTTTTATGTCTCTGTCTTGTTCCAGCAGCTTGAATTGCCCTAAAACACATGATAAACAGAAGAGATGTGAGATGTTTCTGTTGGACAGCTGTCACCGTGGTGACAGCACCCTCTTTATGCCAACCTTTTTTTTTTTAAATCAAAGATTCCTGTTCATCATTCAAAAAAGGATTCGCATGGCACAGAGGTTTGTTAAACTAGAAATATTACATATATTATTATTATACTATATATACTATGTACATATAGATCAGCTTAAAAACGAAAACAAAGACATAAGTTTTCTCTTTTTCTGTTTATTTTCAGAGGTCCCAAATTACCTGGAATGGATGCTTACTTGTCTTTTGGTCTCAAAGTGAAAACCTACAGATATAAAATGTTGCTTATTTTGTTTTTAACAGTAAGTTAACTTGTCATTTAGTTGTAATAATACCCACACACATTACATTCTAAACCAAGGTACAGCAGCCTAGCAGAACTAAAATTTTAAAGTTAATATATAAAGTCGAGCAAAGCTGGGTGCAGTGGCACATGCCTGTAATCTCAGTGGCTCAGGAGGCTGAGGCAGGAGGATCACAAGTTCAAAGCCAGCCTCAGCAACTGAGTGAGACCCACGCAACTTAGTGAGACTGTGTCTCAAAATTTAAAAATAGAAAGGGCTGGGATGTGGTGCAGTGGTTAAGCAACCCTGGGTTAAATCTTCAGTACCAAAACAAAAATAAAACCAAAAAAATGGTCTGGGGATATAGGTCAGTGGTACAGCATTTGAGTATTATGCATGAAGCCCTGGGTTCAATCCCTAGTACCACAAAAAGTAATAAACAGAATAAAATAATATAATGAACTCTAGCTTTCACAAAATTGAAATTCTTGGTTTCAACAATACAGGGGAAACACTCTGTATCCAAGAGCTGTTGTAATGGTGACACTGCAGAGGCACAAGTATGAGGCAGACCTGCTGGGTTACAGGGTGAGCCTCTTCCCAACAGCTGAGCCTGGCTGGATGCACAGTGGCCAGGGTTTCACGTAGCTTCCTTCTTTTCTTTTGACTGAAATCCAAGTTAGTAAATATACTATTGCGGTGTACACGAATTGGGGAATTTGTGAAGAACTTTGAATATATTCTTAAAAATGTCAAGGATCAAAAAAATGTCAAGGATCAATTATTTGCACATTTTCAATATTAGTGGATAGTGCTGCTACATTTTAGGGGAATTGTTTTCAGTTTAAAATAAAAGACAATTTGTAATCAAGTCTAGGACACCATTTTCGGTGGTTATTTTCTGAATCTCTTTCTGATATAACACTTGAGAAACTTGAAAGGAATCAAAAGCTATCACGAGGCACTCTCAGCAGATTCTGTGGGGCATGAGGCAGAAACAGAAAAACTCTTGATTTATACCCTCAACACATTGCTTAGTGTCTATTCTAGATGCTGAAGATCTACCAATAAACAGAAGAGACAAAAATTTGTGAAATTCTGAAGGTTACATTCTAGTAGGAGGTAGAGGATGTAACAAATATCTGAGGAGGTGAGAAGAAGTACAGGAAAAAGGGCAGGGTGAGGGGCAGGCCAGAGCAGGTAATGCTGAACAGGTGACCCTGGAGACAGGTGAGAAAGTGTTATGCTCAGTAGTGGGGGTAGAGTTCTCGGAATTTTAAACACAGGCAATAGCTTGTGAAAGACTCTTAGGTAGTTGGGTACTTGCCTGCCATCCTGCCAGCACGGCTGGAGCAGGCTATAAGCAGGGGTAGTAGAGGGAAGAGAAAGAACTTCAAAGTAGAGGAGAGGTGATTTGACAGTTGAAGACCACTCTGGTTGCCATGTTGGAAGGAGGCTCTTGCAATAATTCAGAAAGGGGACAAAAGAGGTTTTGGAACAGCAAGAAAGTGTTAGGAACTGACCTAGGCCACTGAAGGGACAGAACTGTGATGAGATGGAGCAGACTGTGGAGGATAGAAGGAAGACCAGGTAAGTCTTGGACAAGTACGTCTGAGATATGTATTGGACATATAACACAATACAATGAAGATACCCAAAAGCTCTTAGTTGGGCATATAAATGTGAAGGTCAGGAGAGAATCTGACTGGGAATAAACCTGGGAGTCATCAGCACATAGATGCTATTTCAAGTCATGACACTTTATTGATGATGAACCATAGTCTTGGGTGCAGGCAGAGAAAACGTTTAAGGTCTAAGTCCCAGGACACTGAGAACGAATGGCCAGGCGAGTGAGAGGCAAATCAATAAGGGGCGCATCCTTGAATAGGCGATGGAGTGCTTCAAGGGGAGGGATGCTGAATGTTGCGAATGGATGTGAGATGATGGCTGAAAACCAGGGGATTTAACTGGGAACTTGGACAGGAGCAGTAAAACCACTGGGCCAAACATTGAACTGGATGCAGGAAAGATCCAGAAGGAGAAATTGGGAGACATAAGAATGGGCAGCAGATGATGTCTGCAGAGTACTGCTGAACAGGGCAGAGGAGGCATGGAGTGGGGGCTGCAGGGAGGCGTGCAGTGGGGTTTGGAAATGTATGTTTTCCTAAATATGGTGGGAGAAGCATCAGAGTCACTGGAGGTGGATGGGAACGACCAACAGAGAGAGGCAAGCTGACTTTGGGAGTTACTACAGCCCTGGTGTTGAGTAGGCAGAGGGGACACATCTGACACCAGAGTGGAGGGGCTGCCTTCAGACTGGAGTGCAGGCAGCTCATCTCCAGCTACAATGGGGCAGCAGCAGTGGGAACTGGTGGAAGCTCCCTGTTATTGCTTCATTTTTTCCAGCTAGAGCTAAAGCTCAGTAATAGTGAATAACATATAAAGTGCCTGCTGGGCAGCATTAAGTTCCCACTTGAAGTTTGTGGGCATGAATTAAAAGTGAAACCAGAAAGTACAACCATGCTTTTCTCCAGTCAAATTCAGAGGGAAAGCAGTGGATGTGGTTTCTGCTAGTGTGAGAAGAGAGGGAGGACAAAGGAATAAAATTGTGTGCAAGGGAGTGATTTTGCTGCCTGTCCATGGGCCTTGAACTGAGTAAAGAGGGACGCAAGATCCTGAGTGATAAGAAGAGAGACAGTGAAAAAGGTAGTGGGATCAATGGATCGGGGCTTTGATGAAGTTGATTTTTTCTGGCTTTGGGGCAGTTACCTCAGCAGTCACAGAGCAGAGTGGCCTACTTAAAAATCATTACATAAAAGCTACAGACAACAGGAAGAAATACTTTTCAGGGTCAACCCTACCAAAGAATAGAGTAGGTAAGCACTTTGAAAATATCTCCCACGATGAAATAGATGATCCTTCAGCACTGCAATGGGGTGGACCCAGGGCAAAGGCGGTTGTCAGATGGAGTTAAAATTTATAAGTGCACTTGGTTGGAATCTCCAGAACCATCTGACAGAGACACTGGATGTTTGCCAACGTTTCCAATTATCTGTAATTGTGATTTATATTTTCTAATTTGTTAGATGAATAAGAAAGAAATTATAGATTTGGAACCCGAACACAAATCAGGCTGTCATTAAACCAGGCATGGTTTTGTAAAAAACTGCAAATGATATCATTTTTTTCCCAAGAGTATGAAAGTTTATTTTAAATTTGTGATCAATATTTCAGAAAACATGTCCTAAGATGGTGGGATCTATATGTACATTATTCATTAGGTTGGCAGATGCTTAATCTCTTGAGTTTCATATATTTTCTAGTAGTCATATTAAAAAAAGAAGAAAAATTAACTTTCATAATACATTTCATTTAAGCCAATACATCTAAATTTAATATGAACATCAAGAGATTATTTTACACTCTTCAAAAAATTTTGTCTTAAATCTAGTGTATAATTTTTATCTTTTGACATAATAGAATGTTTCTTCTCATGAAATAAGAAGGTTAAGAACTCTTAATTGATGTAACTCCTTCTCTTCTCTGTTCTTCCAACTTGAATTCTTGTTCTTTAAACCTTCTTTAATTATTTTTCTATTGAATCTACAGTTTTGTGTGATACATCTCAAATTTATTTTGGCCAAATGAGACCAGATGAATAATCACATTTGGTGTGGCCATGATGTCAATGTTCAGTTATATAGACTCACCTATGTTTGTCACCTTGTTGGACATGAAGCCCAGAATCACATATTTGGCAGCATTTATAAGAAAAAAAAATAAAGCAACGCCAAATGTGACCAAATATAATAACTTTTAACATTCGAACATGTTGTACATCAAAAAGTAGGTTCTTTTCATTCTGTAGTTTTTTTCAGATTGTCATGGAAGATTTTATTTGTGTGCATGTTTTAGCATATTTTGGCCATTCTCTTGTGATATGTTTAGTTTCCTAAAACGAATTAGTTACTTTACATTTCTTATGTCCCACAAATGTCTTTAAAAATCTCAAATAGCTAAGACCTATCAAATGTCTTCTTAATGTGGCAGGGTCACAGTACACACATGACTTCCTACTGCAGGGGTTGACAAATATGTTCTGTAAATATTTTAGGCTTCGTGGGCGAAATGGTCTCTGGCCAGGTTGCACAAAAGCAGCCACAGACAACACAAACGGCCTGAGTAGTTGGATTCCAAGCAAACTTTATTTACTGAAACAGGCGGCAGGTCAGATGTGGCCCTTAGGCCACAGTTAGCTGATCTCTGACCTGTTGAATGGAGTGGAAAGTACAGATCAGGGGAGTGGCAAAATAAGACAGGAGAGTGAAATAACCAGTCCTTTCATTCCACATGACTAAAGCGTCACACCAAGGCCTCCTGTGAGGTACCTGGAACCAGATCCTAAGCTGCCCATGTTTATCTTAGAATTGCAGTTTCGCCTTTCAATAGGTGTCAAGAATCAACACGTATAAGCTCTAGAAGTGGACTTGTATTAGGAGAATAATGTGCATAACCGCACGAATGCCTGCATTTTCTCATGGTGCTTTACGAGACTCAATTTCTATGAGCTTTACTTATCTTCTATTCTTTTATTAAAAAAAAAAAAAGTGACATTCTCTGATGAGTCAACTCTGCGTCCTCTGGGAAAGATGCTGGGCTCTGCTATTACTGCACTCCCTGTGACTGCTGTGGCCTGGAAATGGGAACTTGCTGGAGTCCAACCTTGGAGACTTGGATGAGTTAAGAGCCGGTGCCCTGCCAAAAGTGAAATCAATTGACATAACACATATTCCCACAACCCCCCTCATGGAGGAACTAATTTTTTAACAGACCATTTCATGAATAACAGAGTCTTTTGTGCCACCAAATAAAAACATTTGGAGGTTGTGGAAACATCTGTTCTGAGATGTCATTGTCAAACTCTGTTCTTGGAGAGGGGGGGAAGCTGCATTGTCTTTCAACAGCTTTGATGATTCCATGAAGCGTCTCTGTTGTGAGGGCTGGTCCATCTGCAGAGTCTGAAATTTCCCAGGAATCAATCCAACATCAATGACATGCTCACTGACTACAGTTATAAATAAATTTAAAGGAATATCTAGAAGGCAAAGACAGAGGCTATATTTCAGGAGTTATTTCTCAAACTATATTTCATAATTAATATGCTGAGAAATAAATGTCACCTAGAAAATATCCATTTTTTTACATGTTTTCTCATGATAGTCTGTGAATCACCTCACAATGGATAACACATTAAGCACAGCCAAGAGGCCCCAAATCTTCCCTTGAGCATCTAAGTTTCCAGAACTTGTACAATACTGAGGGACCACACTATAATACATTCTCCTTTACTTACAGAGAAAGGTCACTTGTCAGAAGTGAAAAATGGAAATGAATTTTGCTAATTAAGAAGAGAGAGCCACAATGTTGAGATGCATAGAAATGAGAGGGAGAGTGCAGAGGTAGTGGAGTTCAGGTCAGTCAAGTTTGCTACTGGCTGGGAAGTCATGCTCAATGGGCACTGGGAATTCACTCTGTGGCTATGGCAAGGACAGGGCTCTCCATGATCTGCTCCTCTGGTCCCCAGCACTATTGGCAATAAGCATGGCCTGTGGTAGATCTTCTTTTATGGCCATGGTCTTACTGTTTTCCATCCCTTCAGCACAGTGGTATACTTGATGTCAATAAATAAATAAGTAATGAAAGCCCAGGCCTATGGAATCCATCTGTGCGCCCGTAACTCAAATAAACAATACTCTACTGAAGTCTCCCTCATTGCTGGTAATAGGAAAATGCTGCAAAAACCAGCCCCAAATGGTTAAACAGAAAAGAAAGCAAGAACAACACAAATGGTACCAGAATACCAAAGCAAGCAAAAGATGGCTGAAGTGAGCAAAAGTGTAAGCAAAAGAAGACCCAGAATGTTGGCAATGTCACTGAGGGGGTGGGCACATGTCTGCCACTCAGTGTGGTATACCTTCAGTGTGGTATCACGTTGGCACAGAGTAGGTGCTTACTAAATAGAGGATGAGTGATCAAACCTTATTTAGATGGCTCCAAGTTAGTTATGCAAATGAAATGCATGTTAAATGGCTCAAATAACTGAGCCTAAAACCACTTGGCTATCTCCAAATGTGAAGAAATGAGCAATTCTCAAGTGATAGAAACAAACTGGTTGTTGTTTTTCAAGGAAAAAAAAATCCAGGCAATAATTTGTACTTATAATCAAGATCCACATCCAAAATACTCTTTTATGTTTTTATCTTTAGTATGTGTGCAGGCTAGAGTCTCTACAGACCTTGAGTCAAAGCAGAACTGCCAGGCAGAAGGTATGCCCCTTGTTACTGTGAACAGCAACAACCAATATGTTGCCTTTACAAAGTTTATGCAAGTGTCCTCTTCCACCAACAGAGTGTGAAGACTCATTTACTTAAACCTTTCAGTGACTGCTACTTAGCTTTCTTTGTTTTGAGTAACGTTAAGATTTGATCAATACCTGTAATTAACAAAAAATTCAAATAGAATATACAGGGTAGATGGTGAACCTCTTTCCCAATTGAATCCTCCAATCTCAATGAGATAGTCAGTACCATTCTCTTGTATCTCTCTCCAGAGGCAGTATCCAATGATGTATCTACACATATAATGCCACCCTTTACAAAACAAGAGGAGTGTTTTGTACCGTTATTTCATCAATGTGTAAAAATCTGTTCATCCTAATTACCACACTGAGTGGCAGACATGGGCCCACCCCTCATCCTTATTAAGGGCTGCATAATCTTCCATCCCATGCACATACCATAACTAATTTAACCAGTTCTCTATTGATGGAATTCAGATTTATTTCAATTTTCTGCAGTCACGGTGATGTTGAAGTTAATATTCTTGCACTGAAGGCTTTCTGTACTTAATCCAAGTACATTGGTGGGAAAATGCCTAAATAAGGCTGGGCCACAGGCTAAGTGCATTTTTACTCTTGATACACACTGTCAAGCTAAGTACAAGGCTGTGCCCACTTACACTCCCACCGACAGTACATTTCCTCATGCCTTTCCTAATAGTTCATGGTCAAGCATTTTTAAAAAATTATCACTGTCAGTATGATAGGCAAAACACAGTATCCATTGGGATTTAACTACACTTTTCTTATCATACAGGAGGATGCGATTATTTTTATGAGTGGTTTCTATTCATATTCTGTGAATTTTCTGTTCATTTTGCCAACCTTGGAAATTTGTGCTAATCTTAAACATAGCTTTAAAAATAAAAAATGCAATTGTGAAATACTATGACATGACATTTCCTATTCTAAAATCTGATTCCCTATATCACTTTGAGGTAGTTCCTAAATTTATAATTTTGGGAAGAGGGACGGGAGAAAAGAAGCAGAGTTGGGGAGGAACACATCCCCAACAAAAGAAACCAATCTCAGGACCAAAGCTCAAAACATCACTGCAGAGAACAGGAGTTAAAGCCGAGTTACAGAAAGAAATCATCAACCCCAAACTAATGACCTTCATCATAAATAAGCTTTGAACAGTGGCAGTACTATAGTCAGTGAGGTTTAGCTGAGGCATGATTATTACTAAAAAAATAATCTGTGGGTATCTCTGTTGATTTCTGTATCTGAGATTGTACAAAACAAGTGGTCACTCCACTACTCTCCGTGGTGAAACTCTACTTGAACTTGAACCAGAGATCCGTGGATTCAATGCTGAATAAACTACTCCATGCCCTGCAAAAAAGGTTTCCCTACTTTTTGAAAACGGGAAAACTGCATTTTTCATTGCATCTAATTGATTATTGTTTCCTTAGAATTATGTGAAATTTTCTGGGGGCCAATTTATCATAAACATGGTGGAACCTGAGAAGGTCTTAGATTTGAACAGGGTTGCCACCATGTCATAATGGAAATCTCAGCGGCATTCATCTTTCTTTTTCTATATTCATTTCTCCCCAAGTCTTTCCCTGAAATCTCTTTGCCCTAAGCACTCACTGTAACTGTCCTGGTTTTGCTCTCTGTCATTTTGTAATGATATAACTAACCACTTCAGATTTTAAGCCCATTTCCATTCCTGCCCTTCCAAGATCACATTATTCACCTTAAAATACAATCTAAAACATATCCTTCTCTCTCAAGAACCCTAGTTTCCCCACAAACACTTGTTGAATAAATGAATAAATAAACAACATCATAGCCCTTTAATATCTCACCATCAAGCCAGGCTCCTCTGCCTGGGCTTTTTAAGTCTCTCCATGATCTGGCTCCACTCAGCTTAGGCAAACATTTCTCCACCATCTGTGTACTAAGTGCTCATTCTCTCCTCTCTCCTTTTGCTCATGCTATTTCCTCAGTCTCTATACAACTGTGGATCCTTTTGTGACATTCTAAGTTCTGTGATGACCAGCTTTCTCTTATTCTACTTCTTCTCTAACCCCTTCAGCTCTCTTTAATCTTGGCTTCAAGGACCACCAAGCTGACAACACCACACTAACCAGCCAGATCGCTCCAGAACTCAACAATGGCCTACCCAATACCTGGTACACATTTCTAGTGACTCTTCCACAGAGATCTCAAAATTGACATCTGCAAAACTAAACTCATCTTTTTACTTCTTGCATCAAACAGACACCATGTCAGAAACCTGGGTGGTCATCGTATGTTTCTTCTTTGTCTCTCAATCTAACAATTTCAACTCCATTTTCTTTACTATATCAATCAATTTCTTTCTGTCTCCATTTATATCATATATTCCCAACCATACCATTTCTCACTTTGGCTAGTTTTCTTCTCCAGGGAACCACCCCTATACCATTGCTTAAAAATACAATCTAAACCATATTTCAAATTAGGATAATTTGCACAGTATTTATTCACAATGGGACTATTGGTAACGGTGTGGATGAGCTATAGGTGAACCACAGTGATAATCTGGAGTTGTACTGGGAGAGAAGATGTCACCACCACTGAACCAAAGGGGCAAGAAGAGGAACTCATTACTGGAAGGACAGAGTTGTGTAAATACCATGGCTGTGAAAAGGGGAGATGCAGCTGGCTCTGGGCAATCTTTCAATGGAGGAAGGCAAGAGTACAAAATCTGACCTCACTCTCTTCCTGCCTATCACCTGCTGGGGTTATCTATCCACTGGTAGAACCTAACTGGGAATCAATTAGTATGAGAGCTTATTCATTTAGTCCTACAGGTTACCCTCTAGGGCAGGGCAGGGTAGAAGTAAAAAAGAATGGATACAGAAGAGAGGTGGTACGTGCAAAGTATGTACAGAGTCCCTCCAATATCTGGCTCTCAATTTCCTCTTATCATGACAAAACCCACCTAGATTCATGTATGGTAGACTATGGCTCTTCCCATACTGGACCATCTGGATTACCTCTCCTCTATTCCCAGGTTTGACCAATCTATCTTCCAAATTCAATTCATTTATCATATACTGTATTAACCTGGGATATAACTGACCATATTCCCTTTAGTGAACACATTATCTATCTATAGTTTTTTTTCCAAGCATGTAAAATACTTCATTGTCTTTATTTGTTTACATGTCTATCTTTGTAAACTAAACAGAAAACTCTAAGCAGGGTGTGTGTCTTTTACTTCTCAGTTCCCAACTTTGGGCGAGACATATAGATGGTACTTAATAAGCAACAGATGAATGAAGGAATGAGTTTAAGCATTGGGTCAAGTCCAGAGTCATGTATGAAGTATTCCCTAACAACCTCAAACTCTTTTATAGTTATTACCAGAGTTTAATATTTAATTACTCCCTGCTCGTTTCACCTGCTTTTGTCTTATTTTCTTAGTCCACAGTGCCTTGACAAGAATCAAGTCTTCTGCCTCCCTGAGAGCAGTTTAAACCTATAATAATAAACTATTTTAATAAATGCTGTGTTTAAAGTGTTGGCATTTGGAGCAGGAGAACTATACGTGTGTGTGTGTGTGTGTGTGTGTGTGTGTGTGTGTGTGTGTATGTATATTTAAGTCTCAAAGTCAAAATGCTTATGGGACCAGAGAAGTCTTCTAGATTGGTAAAACTGATAAACAGGTAGAGATAGCGACCTCCTAAATTTTATCATCTCTGATTCCCAGAAGCACATTTTATGCAAATGCATGCAATTTTTAATATTTGTCTCAAGTAAAAAAAACATCTCACTTAGCCCAAGGACTATTATTCATTTGTGAAAGACAGGACACAGATGTAGTTTGATCCAGGGCTTATCATATCACCCATCTCAGTGATAATATATTCAAGTAGATGAATGTTGATATAGAAATGTTCAAGATTTAGGTGGGAAAACTAGGTTCCAGGAATACTCCACTTTCCCTTAATCTGAAACCATGAACCTGAAGTGGAAGAACTCTGTTTCTAGCTTTTAGTGTAAGCATCATGAGCAAGTTCATTTACAACTTATACTTTTGACAGTGTTCTGCTCCGGCATAACCTTCTACTACCAAGGCTTGCAAATGTATTAAAAACGTGGTAACAATCCACTATTATACATTCATTATACTGCACCAATAAAAAATTAAAAAATAAAAACAAGGTAACAAAGGGTGGAAGATCCTGAATGATTGAAGGCCAAAATGTGTCCAGTGCTAGTGCTGACAAAGAATTAGAAGAGAGAATCATAGACCAAACAACCAGCTTCTTAAGAGACTACCACATCTGGAAAGACAAAACAGAAAACATGGAGCCTGACCCTCTGGACTAGAGTCATCTCAGGACGATTCTCCACAGTTAGCCTGCTTTCCCACACATATTACTGTGTTCAACAATCCATGGACATGGACAGGGAGTATTAGAGATTTTACTGGCAAGAAAACTGTATCCCACAGAGGCTAAGGAATTTGCCGTGGTCAGAGCAAGTCAGTAGCAAATCCAGGATCATAACTCTATGTTCTGACCCAAATCCACTGTTGCTCTGATGCATACCAAAAAAAAAAAAAAAAAAAAAAAACAAACAAACAAAACCACCAATACTTTCTTAGAACGAGGTGCTGGCTATGCCTTGCCTGTATTTTTGAAAGAATATCAAAAAGTTAGTAGGAAGAGGGTTATTTACTATTTACATATGTAATGAATTCTTTTGTGATAGAATTTCTATTCAGACTGTCTTTTTTAATTCCCAGAGTGACCCTGGCAACTGGTTAAATGACAAACTTTATCTTCATTCAAATGTGACGTAGGGTGACTTAAGCATGAAGGTCCACAGAGTCACTGGGGATTCACCCCATTCGGTGTAATCAGAACCCAGCCACCCTTTCACAATGTCTGGCATTGTGGCTGGCGGCCAGGATGAAGCAGCTGCTTCTATTAAAGATCAAAAAACTATATTAAAAAAAAAGAAAAAGCACGGTTCTAATATGTAAAAAGCAATTTCGTCTGATATAGCTCCTTCTTGGAGAAATAGAAAAGGATCTAATTATTTGCAAAAACAAAAAAAAAAAAATTAATTGCATCAAAATAAAATCTTGCTTATCAAATTTTAGGTTGTATTACGTGAAAAGTGAAGGGGGAAAACAAAGCTAACTAGAAAACAAGGAGCAGGAAAGATAAGATGGGGAGAAAGGAAGATGTGGAAACAGATGGGTAAAGAAAGGAAATGCAATGCAGACACAGACACAAGAAAAAGACATTATGCCCAGATAGACATGGTTTCAACTCAGGAGAAAGGACTACCACACCAATGTAGATGCAATATGGAGGTTCACAACACAGATGGGCTTTAAAGCCACACTGTCACTTATAACAACAGGCCAAAGCGAGGGCATGCTGTTTAGAAAACTCCTAGAAAGTCTAGGAGTTTTTGATACTATGGACCTTCTGCTCTATGCCTGCTTTCCATGCCTTATGGAAGTATTTAAAAAAGAAAAAGAGAGCCAAGTTGCATGACCAAAGACGGAGGAGAGCAAGGAACACGCTCAAGGATTTTAGCATTCCACCATTATTTCTCTATTGAAACATGACCCCGTTCTTGGCTTCTTAGGCGCTCCCTTTTCCACAGCCCAACAGTAAACTCCCACACACCAGTGGGACCACAGAGGAGAGACAATAATACAAGCAGCTGCTCAAGCTGTGGTTTTTATTAGGGAAAAAAAGTGCCTTGATTATAAGAGATCCAGTTTTTAACCTCTGTGCCAAAACTGAAGTGATTAAAAACACCATGTAAAGAAACAAGAATAGTTTCTTAAAAGTATGTTACAGAGCAGACACTGAATTATCCAGGGAGGGACAGCCCAATTTTTCACACCAACACTGGTTTAGTGCACTGAAATCTAGCAAAGACAAAATAAAAACATGCTGGCATAGGTCCCACGCTGCCCTTCTGGAAAGGCTACGGATACGTTTAGCTGCAAAGAGCAAAGGAATCAAGCAAGCAATGAAAAGATATGAAAGAACTTAAATGCATATTATCCTGTGAAAGACGCCAATCTGAAAAGGCTCCACAATTCTAACTCTATGACATTCTGGAAAAGGCACAACTATGGAGCAGTAAAATGATCAGTAGCTATGGGTTGGAGGGATTAAGAAGAAGGGGAGGATGAATAGGTGGAACACAGGCTTTTCAGGACAGTGAAGACATTCTGCATGCTACTGTACTGGTGGTTACATGTCATTATACATTTGTTCAAACCCACAGAATGAACAGCACCAAGAGTGAATCCTATGTAAACTATGAGCCTTTGGGTAGTAACATGCCAAGTATAGATTCATCAACCATAACAAACATAACATTCTGATACGGGATGCTGATAACAGGGGAAGCTGTGTACAGGTGGGGGTAGGGGATATATGGGAAATCTTTGTACCGTCTTCTCTATTTGGCTATGAACTTAAAACTGCTCTACAGAAAAATAAAGCAAGGCAATGCCTTGAAGTCTGGCACTTAATACAGAGCAGAGCCAAGGTAGGAAGCCTCCAGAGGCAGGTGTATTCTGCTCTCATGGCTCAGCACAAGGTTGTTAGCTTGGATTATCATTTTGGCTTCACATCTTTGCCTGGGAGCTAAGTGCATAAACTTCTGAAGTCCAAATCCCAGTTTTCTCTTACTGGGCGACCCTGATTGAGTCATAACTTTCTATGCCTCCGTTCGTTTCCTAGTTCTTCAATACAGGTCAGTAAAAACCAACATTACACTTGGGGGTGACTGAACACATATAAAGAGCTTAACCCAAAGTGTCACACAGCACGGGCTCAGTGAGTGTTATTTGTCAAAAGGGGTCAAAGTGAGGATGAAGCTGTACTTGTCGTCAATGAAGAGAAGAGCAATCATGCTGTTATTTCTGGTTTTCTTAACAGACGGAAGAAAGGTCATTAGTTCCTTATGCTAATCCTGGAAAAAACTCCTCCAGAATATGAGACATCAGAGGTATTCTAAATGTGACGCAAGTAAAGAAATAGGGCAACTGGTAATGGGGTAATTGGGAAGAAGAGAGGAGGAAGAAAGGCAGAAGGTCCTAGGGGTGGCTCACTGATTCTAGGAAAAAGACTGAAAAAACATCAAGCGAAATCTTTTTTAGGCTTACTCAACAGTGTGATCCATTATCTCATGCTTAAAATTAAAATGTATTTGTGACCATGACGACAGTGGACTAGAGTCCTATGCTTCTTAGGAATCTGTTAAAACTGCAGGGGGAAAGAAAGAAAGAAAAAAAAAAAGAAACTCCATAAAATGAAGAGCTCTTCATTCTTGCCAATCTTTTTCTTTAATTAAAAAATGCAGAACACCCTGCGGTTGGTTCTGTTGGCTTGTAGCTCCACTTTTGTTAAACTGCTTAATGAATGAGCATGCTTTCAAACAGCAAAAACATACCTTTGTCCTACTCCAAAATCAGCAAATGGGTTTCCCTTCCACTCCCTCTTTAGTCTGTGCTGACAAGAAGCCCCTGCTCTTGTCTAAAGCTTTATTTTCTTCCAAATGCCTCTATTCTTATTCAGCACAGACCTGGCTCACTGGGCATTCCGTGGTGCCTTTCAGGTTTGACCCTCTTCCATGTTAAACAGGCTGTGGTGCATGTGTAGGATGGTGCTCAGTAAAATATTCCATCCTACAGGGGCAGTTATGTAAACAGGGCTGCTTCTGGTAGGAATGTCTGATGGGATCAACAGGGCTGGGCAGGGGGGGGGAGGACTTTGAGAATGAGGAATGACTTTGTCAGGGAACAGAGATACATTCCCAATAAAAATATTCTCACTCCAATATAAGATCAGGCTTTTAATAAACAAATCACTGGGAGAAATTTTAAAAAGATCAATAATCACTAAGTCAGCAACTCTGACTCTGTACTAAAGGGATCACTTTTTTACCTGGTTGCTTTAAAATTTTATTTCTTTAAAAAGAAAATCCCAAAACATTTAAAGTGCCAGGGACATCACAGAAAGCTACTTTTAGAATTTATAGTATTGAAGAAACTATACAGATGTTGAAAGGAGATTATAGTCAATCAATTAAATGAGACAAGTAATTATCAGATTTAGTGGAGTGTACTCATGTTAATATTTGTTGTTTATACAAAAGCTTAATATTGTTTTCATTATGTCTAGGTACAAGTGAAGAAATAAGATATTCTAGTCCTGTAAACAAAAAAGTATAGATAGAAAATACATTACATGAAGGTGACCAAAGATCATAATCAAGAAAACAGATATTGATAAAAACAAACAGAAATTGCAATACATAAAACTGGACATCAGGAAATATTCAAATATTTTTGTGTAAATATCAACACATCCTCATTTAATGCGATAGCACTTAGGTTTAATGCACACTAATGGGAACGGTGTGAGTAGCGGCAAGAGCCTATCTTTGGAATGGGCTGAGTTTGATTCAGCCTTGTTCCTTAAGTAGATATGTGATCTTGGGAAAAGGACATTTCTCTGGCCTTCAGTTTCTCACATACAAAATGGGGATGGTAAAACATCCTTCATGGGGCTGTTGAGGATTAAATGAGGTCACGTACGTACCATGCTCAGCAAAAGGCAGTATGTCCTAATTACCAGTAATATTAATAATATTTTTATTATCAGGATTCAATTCATAATTAAAAATAAATATGAAATTATTTGTTCTTCCCTATTTTAGCTATTAGTCAAAATAACATGACAAACTCGAGGAAATTTTATTTATTATTCTGCCTAAGGCAGTGTGTAAAGTCCTAAGGATACTTCAAGGCACTAAGAGATTACTGGATGGAAGCATTCTTAGAAATGTTTGTGCTTCTTTGTCTTTTATTTACATACAGGTTTGAATTTTCCCAAAGTATAATTTTTAAGATACAAATATTTAGGATAGCACATTTGTTTATGTGTTTTTGCATGCCCTATAAACAATTCATAAATCCACAATGAGCAGAGGGTTGATAAATGAAGTCACTACAGGATATAGTTGGATGGGGCCAGAATTAGTTCAGATTGACATGGTTGACACTCTATAGCCAGAATGAACAGAGTCAACAACTAATAGTTATTTCAGCAATTACACTGTATTTCCACCTAGAGTGTAGATGAAACTAGGTGGAGGCAGGGTTAAGAGCAGGTTGACATCATTTTTGAAGTGTTATTCTTACTACACAGTGGGAGGCAGCTTATTTTAGTAAGCTTCTGGTCATTTCAACTTACACAAGCATTTTTGTGGAATAAATGAAGTTAGAGTTAGGGAAATGGAAAAAAATCTTAATATTAAATGATAAAAATATTTTAACAACCAACTGGAAAAGGTTAGTCTATGGTGTTGGTAAGACTGGCTCACTCTGTGGAGAAAAATTTAAATGAACTTCATAAGCAGAATCTGTAAGGTAAGACAATGATTACGTTAAAACCAGGGATTTCTGTTGAAGGAGGGATACTATCAGAGCAATAGATGCGTGACAGGACAGAAGATTCTGAAATGAAAAAGAAACAGGTAATGGGAAACTTCAGTGAACTCCTAGAAAACACCAAGAAAGATACCAGCACCAATACAATGACAGAGAGGTAAACGGTTGTTTACCAAGGAAGCCATCCAAAGGACCAGCAAGCATGTGAACAGAAAGAAGCCTGAGTGGTCCAATATATGTAAATTAAGAGCTATTGTTTTATACCCATTAATACTGCACAACTGCAATTTCCTGCCATGGGTTAAGGAATCATAATGGACTGTGGTGGAACTGGGCCTGGGGCAGCCACTCTGGAGAGGGATCTGGCACTATCTAATGGATTAGTTCTTCATGAGTCTAACACCCAGCAATCCCACTCCTGTGTATAAGTTTTGAAGAATATACACACAAGATCAGGTGGGGAGCCCATGAAGATGTTCACTCTTGCTGCCTGCACTTGGGAGATCATTCAAACACACCACCACAAGAATGGGTTCTGAAATATAAGTATTTCTCCAACTGTTGCTGAATGAAGTAAAATAATGCTGAAAAACATGAGACTGAAAACAATACAGTTTACATAAATTAAAAATATTTGCACATAAGCCACTGCACCTTTGAAAAAACACACCCAAAGAAATGTCACAATAAACACACTTGAATGGTTGTGCATGCAAGAGGATGGCAGGGAGAGAGCTCTCAGGATGAGATGGGGTAAAATCAAACTT